>NW_026067923.1:453422-513101 GCF_014885135.2 Alexandromys fortis
TGGGGCTGGTTAAGAGTGATTGCTCTTGCAGAGAGCCTAAGTTTGGTTCTAGCATCCATGTTAGGTGACTCACATCCCACTGAAACTCCAACAGATTTGATGCCTCTGGCCCTCAATGGCACCCAAATACTTATATATGCACACAGATACATATTATGCATAATTTAAGAAATAGTACTTGTTACTGTCACCAAATCTCAACATAAAAACCTTTCCATATTTAAAAAAGAAGAAGAAGAAGAAGAAGGAGAAGGAGAAGGAGAAGGAGAAGGAGAAGGAGGAGGAGGAGGAGAAGGAGAAGGAGAAGGAGAAGGAGAAGAAGAAGAAGAAGAAGAAGAAGAAGAAGAAGAAGAAGAAGAAGAAGAAGAAGAAGAAGAAGAAGAAGAAGAAGAAATTTGTAGTGGCATTTCAATTGTATTTTAATAAATAAAGACTGCCTGAAGATCTGAGAGTAAAGCAGTCCCACTGGTCAGCCTCGCAGACCAGGTTATGGTAACACACACTTTTAATCCCAGTAGTTGCTATAGAAACTGGGCAGTGTGTGCCTTTAATTACAGTGGTGCACACCTTTAATCCCAGCCCTAGAGAGGACTGTAAAATGGTAGCGGGAGGGGAAAGAGCTCTCAACACATAGTCTCATTCTGAGATTCCTGGAGGCAAGATTGCCATTTTCAGACTGAGGCCGAGGTGAAAGGCAGTAGCTGGCTCTTTTACTTTTCAGATCTTCAGGTTGAACCCTAATTTCTGACCCTGAGGTTTTATTAATTGTGCTCTAGAAATTCATATTTGTTATGTAGTCACTCTTGATCCTCCTGCCTCCTCTTCCAAATGCTGCAATTACAGGTGTTCACCACAACAAAAAGTTCTTTTTGTCAGATTCCAAATTGGTTCCTACCTGGTGCTTCCACTGCATCCCTACAGTACTGGGAAGAACACACCCTCTTCATCACTGGTGCTTCCACTGCATCCCTATAGTACTGGGAAGAACACATGTTTCATCACTGTGTTTACTGTCTTGGATCATGTGATACCTGCATGTATTCACGTCTTTCTTATGTCTCTTAACAAATTTTAATTCTTTTGTTCATATAGGACCTGAAGAATTTTTACTAAAATTTTTGTTATTTGAGGCCCTATCTCAAAAAATATTTACAAAAGAATGCTGTTGATTGAATATATTTACTTTGTATCCGGCCATATTTCTGAGTTATTATTGATGCAAATGCTTTCATTCATATTGTTCTGGCTTATTTCATATTTTCTCTTGTTTCTCCTAATATGCTCTTCTTCTGATGGGTAATTTACATTAATAATTGTTATATTAATAATCTCTCCTTGTCTTAACTCTGATACCCTTGCATCATTCTTAAACATGAACATGTACTAATTAAGATTTTTGTTTGTTTGCTTGTTTGCAACTGTGTGTAACAGAAAGCACAATGAAGAGAATGCCAGCAGTGTAAACACTGTAGTATAAAATAGGATGCTGGAGTTGGGTCAATCCCAGAGTCCATTGGGTTAGCTGGTCAACAGCTATGGAACCTGATCTGGATTATTTGGATGCCTCAAAGGTCCATATGAAGGTTTTCTCCCCAAGAAAGAATGATTAGGAGCTGGGGGAGTCTTTGAGAGGCAGGTGTATAGGAGGCCTTTTGATGTTTAGCCCTTGAAAGGGAGGAAGAGCCCAATCTCTCAGTCACTTTACTTCCTGACCCACACTGTAGTTTGCTTCCTGGGTGCTCTTGCTACGCCCCTTCAGGAGTGTTCCAAAGCAATGTGGCCAATAAACCTTGGACTCAAACCTCCTGAACCGGGAACCAAAGTCTTTTCTTTGGAAATGTACAGCTTTGGCTATTTCATCATAGTTAGGTAAAGCTGATCAACACAGCACCTGTGTTGGTTTCTCTGCTATTCTTTGGGCTTAGCAGTGACGATGAGCAGACAGGGCAACAAACCAGAGCAAAGTATCAGTTTTTATAGATGACCTACATCCAAGCAGTGAGTCTCTTCAAGAAGTTCGCATATAAAAGGGAGGGAAACTTCCTCAAGAGTATCTATGAGTCTCCTCCAGTTTCCTGATTCAACACCTTGTGTCATCGGAAGGTGATGGCACATGCTTTTAATCCCAGTACCCAGGAGGCAGAGGCAGGGGTTTGAGGTCAGCCTGGTCTCCTGCGTAGGCTCCAGGACAGCCAAATCTACACAGAGAAACCGTGTCTTAAAGAAACCAAAAAATATAAAGAGAGAGAGAGATAACAGCTTGTGTCACATGACTTGCTCCCTGGTTGGTTTTGTCCCAAACCTAGATATATGTGGGGCTCTCCACTGAGGATTTGCCTCCATCAGATTGGCCTGTAAACAGTCTGTGCTACATTTCTTCATTAGTTATTGATGGGGGAGGGTCCAGCTCACTGTGAGCAGCTCCAGCCCTGGGCAGGGGTCCTGGGTGTGTAACAAAGTATGTTGGGGAAGCCTTGCAGAGCAAGCCAGTTAGCATTGTTCCTCCATAGTTTTGCCTTCAGTTACTGACTCCAGGTTCCTGACTTGAGTTCTTGCCATGACTTTTCTTTTTTAGTGGACTCTGACCCAGGGTCTATAACCCTTTCCTCCCCAGTTTGCTTTTGGTTGTGTTTGGTGCTTATTACAGCAATTGACACATGTTTACAACCCTCATCAAAGGAGAATGGAATCATTTGGACTGTCCAGCATGTTAGAAGAGTAAACACCAGAAAGAAAGTCTGAGCTCAGATAACAAGTAAAGGGCTAAGGGACTGATGAGCTGGCTCGTCAGACTGCTGCCTAGCCTAACAACCTGAGATTCATGAGCAGGATTCCGGCAGATGGAGAGAACCAGCTCCACAAGCTGTCCTCTGACTCCACGCGGGTACTGTGTGGCATGCTATATGTGTACACGTACAAACACACTTAACAGACTTTTAAAAAAATGGGGTAGGGGTGACTGTAACCCATTTCCACCTGGTGAATCCTCCTGACTTCCAGGCGCCTGCGCAGACCCCAGTTTCCAGGCTTAGTCCCTGTCACACATCCTGTAGGCTGACTCGGGCTGATAAATTTAGCTCTCACCGAGGGAGATGAGTACAGAGATTCATGACTGGTCAAAAGCAGAATATCAGAGACTCTGAGAACCCCATAGAAGAGGTGTTCTTCTGTTCTTCTTCTGCTGCTTGCTCTTCTTGTTCGCGAAAGGAGGACGCAACAAAACCCACGTGGAGCGGGAACTTTTTCGCAGCTTGCGGGAGAGAAGGGGAACAGAGAGAGAACAGCCGGCTTTCCAGCCTTTTAAAGGGTTCCCCACGCACGTGCGTCAAATGCCACGTTCTGCGCCTGCGCAGCCTTTGCGTGGCCCGCTAGGGGCTCCTAGGAAATGTAGTTCCCCAGGCGAGCTACGCTCAGGGGCCTTCTGGGGAATAACAAGAGGAGCAGCTGGGCAACAGAGCTCCTACAGCCCAGACTCTGAGAACCCCATAGAAGAGGGGCATCTGAGCAACACAACCCTACAGCCCAGGCTCTGAGAACACCATAGAAGAGGGGCAGGGTGATTGCTAGAGCCAAGGGACCTCTACGTGTTGCTGGTGTCACCTAGGCATGACAAAGAAAGTGCCCCCATGACATCTCATGATATGATTGCCTGCAAGATCAGTATAAAGATAAACCTGGGCATGGCAACATGAAGAGTGGAAATCTGATCGGTCTTACTCTTACAGACAGAGCCACAGGTGGCTAAGGGCTGCTGCAAGAGGGAGCATCCATTCCCTCCAGAGACAATCTCTTACACAGGTTTCTAATCCCACGCAGTCAGCCCTGGACACACATGCATATGAGCAACGCTAAATAGACTCAATGTGTTGTATATATGTAAAGAAGAGATCATGAAATTTGGAGGGGGGGAGAAATGGAAGTTTGATGGGCAGCGATATAGAGATAGTGCTCATGAAAAACCCTCTCAAAAATTTTCAGTTTTTTTAAAAGAGCACATTTACACAATGCCATACTACAGAGTGGGGAAAAAAATGACATCTTGAACTTTGCAGGCAAATGGATGGAACTAGAAAACATCATATTGAGTGAGATAACCCAGATCCAGAAAGTCAAATATAATATGTACTCACTCATAAGTGGCTTTTAGACATGAATCAAAGAATACTAGCCCACAAATCACAATTCCAGGGAACCTAGACAACAAAGAGGACCCTAAGACAGACATACATGGATCTAATCTACATGGGAAGTAGAAAAAGACAAGATCTCCTGAGTAAATTGGGAGCATGGGGACCATGGGAGAGGGAAAAGGGGGAGGCAGAGAAAGGGAGGAGAGTGTAGAAAAAGATATAGCTCGATAAAAACAACAAAAATAGCAATACTGACATTGAATGTATTGAACATTTATTATATATCTGCATTATGCAAACACTGTCTTGAGACATAGGGTTTTAATTTCTGCAGCAGCCTTATGGCTACAAATATTACTAGGTCCATCACACATAAAAAAAGCCAAGAGATTTTATAAGACCAGTTGCAGGTTGCTAAACCAGTAAACTATAATGCCTTAATGAAGATCCAGGAGTCCAATGTGGAGGGATCCTCTAAATCATTCTGCAGCCTAGGCCTCTTAGAAGAAATGAGATCAGCTACAAGTTCACAAATGAGCCCAAATGATCTCATGGCGACTCTATGGAACTGGAAAAATAAGGGTCTAGCTGAATTCACAGGCAAGCTGTCATTTGGAGAACCCCAGCCGATGTCAATGCCATCATTAGTCATTCACACTCGAGGCTTTGAAAGGCCTGGGAACAGGTTATAGGTGAGCCATTTCTGCACAAATTCACAATGGAAGCCTACATCGACCTCGGCCTTCCTACCTTGACAGGAAGACCTGAGCCCTCGCTGCACTCAGCCAGGACTACTTAGGTTGCCCGTTATCTAAAATCTCCTAAATAATGAGATACGTGTAGCAACATCCATGTCAGTTCCCACTCATTTTATTACTGTCCCAAAGCATATGAAAGCTCGAATTCTATTAATCCCATGGTTATAGGCAATCTCTGAATAGAGATTAATACCTGAGAACGGAGGAGTTGAATTAACACATTTGATCTCAAAGATTCTATCCAATGAATCCATAGTCTTTTGCAGTCACAGTTGGTTACTGGGAAGCACAAACTCTGTCTACATTTTAAAAGGAAGAAACTTAACAAGGGGAGCTTGGTGGAAGACATGGAAGGCGTGATAGATTTCTACACAAAATGGTAATCAGAAGACCTGTTGCAAAACTTCTACCACGCAGCTCTGTCCCAGGAATCAAAAAGCCCAGTCATCTTCCCCTTTAGCCAGAAAGACCACAGAAAGTTATATACTCTCAATGAGGCTCACCAAAGCCTAGAAGCTAAAAAGGAAAGAAATATACACATGTCATTATAGGCAGAGGAAAGGGACTCTTACATCAGCTCCTAAAACCTGTTTCACAGCTAAAGCCTGCCACCGTCGCTGCACAGCTCTGATTCTGTGACTCTGCAGTTAAACACCAGAGTAAGGTCAAGGTGGACTTCTCCCGTCCAGAGCACATCGCTCTCAAGCAGATCTGTGTCCCCCAGCCACCGGGAGGTGACAGTGCTCCCGTGTTCCTTTCGTGCCACCAGGCTAACCCCTGCTTGTATCAAAACCTCTGAGCCATCCCCTTCCACACCATCCCCACCTTTGAACTCCATGTGAAGACCTGCACTGGGCAAACACCTGTGCCTTTCACAGACTTCTAAAGGTGTAGACTTTAGAGCAGTGGTTCTCAACCTGGGGGTCTAACAACCCTTTCACAGGGGTCACCTAAGGCCATGTGAAAACGCAGATATTTGCATTAAAATTCATAACGTAGCAAAATTACAGTTATGAAGTGGTAACAAAATAATTTTATAGTGAGGGGTCACCACAACATGAGGAGCTGTATTAGAGAGTCACAACACTAGGAAGGTTGAGAATCATTAGCTTTAGAAGCTTTAGAAGGTTCCAGATGACTTTCTTTAGCAAAACTCTAGGTGCCGACAGCATGCTCTCATGACAACACAGAGGAAGTCACCAGTTCAAGGCTAGCTAATTGGCCAGCTACTCTCTCTATTTTGAGGGGGAACAGGACCATCTTTCTGTTCTTGATGGAACAAGTCAAGGTCTTGGAGAACCCAGTGAAAACAACTTTCTCACTCACAACATCTTGTCCCATGCAACCATCTACCTATCTTTCTTACGAAGCCCACACTTAGGTTTACGGCGCACTGCGTTAATGAACTACCATGAAACCTGAAGGGGACACAGAACTAGCATGTGGGCCAGGCCAACCACCTGAAGACCGCTCTCTGTTTCTTCTCATGCTAAGGCCTAGGAAGTTTCTACAATGCCAAGAATCATGTTCAGTGCTGCCTGGGACAACGGTCTTTGAATTTCTCATGAATCCCCTACACTATGCCAAAGTTTGGTTTTCTGAGAGCACAATCCTTCCTGTTCAGGTTAAGAACACTTAACATTTTACAACCGTGCCCCCTCCACTTGGTGCTTAACAGGAAGACTCCAACTGGGATGACAGGAGACGTTCCCCACTGTGAACTCTGTGCTGAGCCAATGATGAGACACGCAGCTGTCAACCCACAGTAACCCCCCCCCCCTTTGGTATCTCGTTGGCAAAGGCACTAATGGCTATGCAGTCAAACGATTCTAAAATGAGAGAACTGGGTGACACAAAGTATAAACAGAGCAAGAGAAAAGTAGAGTCTAATATTATCCACGGGATCAGCCGGAGAGCCCAGCTGCAGCTGGGATGTTACCGCAAGAGTGTCTAAGCAAAAGAGCATGTGCCCTGATCAGGGTAAAGCCAGGGCGTGCAGCGCTGACTGCATCCAAGCTGCTCAAATTCATTATTCCAACCTCATGTTCAGGCTCAATCACAACCTCATTTCAGCTCCAAAAGTATCAAAATTCCAGAGTCCCAAATCCATCCTAAACCAAGAACACACTTCCCTGGAATGCACACTCTAGTTCTGCCCCTAAAAGGGTCTCTCCCCTGTGTCATTTGAAAGTGGGGTATAACAATAGCACAGAGTTGGTCTGGAAAGAAGGCTCAGAGGTTAAGAGCACTTGACTACTTTTCCAGAGGTCCTGAGTTCTATTCCCAGCAACCACATGGTGGCTCACAACCATATGTAATGAGATCTGGTGCCCTCTTCTGGCCTTCAGGCATACATGCCAGAACACTGTATTCATAATAAATAAATCTTTAAAAAAAAAATAGCAAAGAGTTTTCACTTTATAGTTGCATTTAGTAGGCTTTAAAAATCATCCAAACCCAGGTTAAAAACCAGGGTTTATCATTTTGGAAATGCCTGTCTCTACCCCTGAAAGTTAGAAAAGTACATCGCTACAAAATGTGACTTCAATAAAACAACTCAGTACTATTAAAATGGTGAGTTCAGTGCTTGCCACATGGCGAATGGTATAAACTATCTGTACCTTTTATAACATGGAATATTGTAATAACATGAATATAAGTGATGCATAATAAAGCTGTTACTATTGTAGTAATATAAGTATTGCTATCATTTCCCTTGCTGTATAAATCACTACAGATCAATTTGAGTACCAATTTGAGTTCCTGTGATCTAAGAGCTGCAAAGCTGATGACCAGTTCACTGTATGGAAGCCCTATCCTAACTGAGGTGTGAGCCCCTTACTTAAACCACCTGCCTGCCAGGCCCTCCCTCCATCAGTACCCGGCACAGACAGCCACTAAGGTCCTTCTGCCATCTAACTACTCTGCCTCCCTCCCTCTCCAGTATCTCCATGCCTTGCAGGCAGCTCTATGCCTTGTTCAAGACTATGCCGGCCTGGAGGAAAGATCACAGGGGTCCTTGGCACCGGGCTCCTCTCCAGCTCTGTCCCAGCTGTTGAACACCGTGAGCCTCCTTTTCCCTCATTTCTCAGGGGTTCTGGACCACAGTGGCTGCTACCGTCTGCAACAGCTTCCTTGGACTACCAGAGCGAACCCCCTCTTCTCCTTGGGATTGCTACTCCTTGCAATCTTCCAGTGATTCCCATCAGGTAACACTGTAACACTGGAAACTCCCTTTGCTTCGATGAAAGGGACTGCTTTGAACCGCTTGTCCTCCTAGAAATTCTAGGCGGACATCAAACGTCATTGAACTTCACACAAAGTGGCAAGTGATGAAGCTAACTCTTCTAGGTTAAATAAATTCTAAAATATTGAGTGCCCTGTGACACCGCTAGTAGCAGGTGGGGGGCCCTCAACAGGACACAGCATTCTACCTTTGGATAAGCTGCATCTCAAGTGCCCATGGCTGTCTACCCAGCCCTCATTGTGGCTACCCTTTAGGAAGCGTAAGAGCCCTAAATCCACTAGGCAGATAGCAGGAATTGAGGCTTAGCACAGTTCTCTAGCACAGAGGTACCGATTGGTAGGGCCCAGGTTTGGTTTACTCAACTACAATTTGCAAATTAGATTCATTAGTTTAGTCTTATACAGTCCTACAACTAAAGCAAGAACAGTGAACATCCAAACATCTGGTCCGCAATCTCAAGACACAGAATCTACAGGCTAAAATGATACACAAAAGATGCAGAGGGCCTTTGCTTCCTTCCTTACCCAACAAAATTAACTTATGAGAAAGGGTTTTAGCTCACAAGAGAAGGTTATAGACTGTCGTCTTGGGGGAAAGCCACAATGGCAGGAACTTGAGACAGTTGGTCACGTGATCTCTATAGTCAAGCCACAGAGAGGAATGACTTCATGCTTACACGTTCTTCCTCACTCATTGTCTCCCCTTTTTACTTTTTTACACAATCCAGGACCCAAACCCAAATTCACCTGTAGGTAGTTCTTCCCACATCACCATAATAAAGACAATGTCCCCACAGACATATATACAAGTCACCCTAATTGGGACAGCCCTTGACCTCCTTGACAGCTGATTCTAGGCTATGCCAACTCGACCGTTAAATCCAACTAGCACCCATGGTGAGAGTCCTCTACTCTAGCTCAACTAATTTTTTCCCTAAGAGTTGATTGTTTACAATGCATTAAACTCACAACAATTTGAGAATTATAGAAGAAACGGTGATTTGCCTATAGATTTTGCCTATCGGTGAGAGCTGCTGACACCACAGAAGGGTGGGGAGTGGGTTAGCTCAGAGAAGGCTTGCCAAGTGAAGAGCTCAGCTTCTGCCATGAGTCACAAGAAATATTCATTTCTTGAATGAAAAGACAGAAGGATACCCCGACAGAGCTTGCCTTTGCAGGGATTCCAATGCCCTCCAGGGGAAGGAGAGGGCACAAAGGGCCTACTGTGACACTGTCTAGAGAAGAGGCCCAGGCTGGGGGAATGGCACAGACATTAGAAAAAGCACCAAACTCCGAGAAAGGAGAAAGCTAGCTAGGAATGGCTGCAGACATCCCGGTCCTGGCTCCAAAGCCCTCCTCTTCCCAACAAAGCTTCATGACCTATAGCACCTTACCTTGAAGGAAGCCATAACTCTGTCTGTAAAATGAGACATGCTCACACGAGCACAGCACAGGGTCCCAGGCAGGCAAGCAGAAAGCAGCAGACAGAGCTGCAGTGGGTTGATAGCTCAGTAGTTGCCAGGTAGTCAAGAAGGCCTGAGTGCCATCTCCAGCCCCTTGGTTTTGTAAGAAAATATTATATTTGTTTTTAAAAGCCAGGTGTGCACACTTGTAATTCCTAGGCTGAGAAGGTACAGATAGGTGGGATCCGGGGGATCAGGTTGGCCAGCCTAGCCTACGTGGTGAGCCCCGGACGATGGAAGACTGTCTTAAAGGTGGTGAACAGTTACTGAAGAACAGTTCCCAAAGCTGTGCTCCATAGGTCTCTCTACCCACACCTCAGCTTCCATGGCTCTAAAGTTCAAATCGTGCGTTACTGCAGAAGGTGGCTGCAATAAGAGGACCCTTATTACAACCATAGTCCAGGGTTAGCTACATGGCAAAGAGCTGAAAAGGGCTGCACCTTTGCTAATACAGCCAACATTATGAATGTCGTATGCAATAGTATAAATATTACACATGTGCACACACACACACACACACGAAACCAGAAGGTGGCCCCAGAGTCTGCCCCCTCCAGGTGGTGAAGAAGTGAACTTCCTAGAAATGCCACTTCGCAGTGTGACGGGGATTTGCCCACGTGGAGCTGGCCCTAATGGAAAGCACCACCTGGCATAGCACGTCTGTCCTTACCCTTGACTCAGGTGTGACTTAGAGGCCACCAAACTGGCTCGTGTCATCTTGGCACCCTTAGTCACTCTAAAGAGACCCATCATGCCCACCTGCAGCCTGGTCTTAACACTGGCCTGCTTTCTGTCTGGATTGGCCTTCTCTGGGAGAGGCATGCAAGCAGAATCACACAAAGAGAGCAGTGTTTGTATTTCACTGCCTTTGTAGAATTTTTAAAGGATATTTTCCACATGATAGTATGTATCCACACTTTATTTTTACTGCGAACTAGTATTCCATCTCGTGGAATCACATTGCATTGCCCTTTATGTCCGCTGGAAGATATTTGAGGGGTTTTGCCACCTTTTCACTGATACGAATCAACTCTACTGAAAAGAAGTGTGTGCTCACTTTTCAAAGGCTGTACATTTTTATGTTGTTTATGCTGGTTAACTAGAACTGCAATCACTAGGTCACATGCAAAGTTTCTATTTGATCTTTTCAAAAACAAGCCCAACCGTTTTCCCGGGTAACGGCCCACACTATTATCCCATCCGTAATACAAAAGTAGACCAGTTTATCTATATTCCAAGATCTGCTGTACCTTTAAATTCATCTCCATACCTGCTGTGGATGCAACCACAGGGACAGCACTGCTCAGAATGGGCTGAGCCACCCCCACCAATCACTAATTATGGAAATATTCACGGGTTTATCTACAGTTCAATGTTATGGAAGCATTTTCTCAATTGAGGCTCCCTCCTTTCAAATAACTCTAGCTTGTGTCGGGTTAACAGAAATCCATCACTTTGCGAACACACACATGAATTAGGAGAGAGCTGGTGTAGCTTGCACCCTCTTCCCAAAGAGAGAGCTCACCACTATCTGGAACCTGGTCTGTGGGTCAGTAGGGTCTTATTTAAAATACCACCTTATTCCACTGAACTTGCATAGTCTCTGCATTCAAAGGGGTGCTTCCTCTGGGGAGAACCCCTTTTTGCTCCTGGCAATGAGGACCTAAAGCAATATCAGTTTCTGGTGCAGCTGGTTACAGGGAGGTTTAGGTACTCAGCTGGTCAAGTCCCCTAAGATTTCAGTCACTCAAGGAAAACAAAGAGAAAGTGGGGGTTAGGAACACTTAAAGGAACACTGCTCCTCTTCCTCCAGCCCCTCCTCTAAAATGTGCTTCCTTCTAAATCTCACACTTAAGAGTTCTCCTCCCTAAACAAAAATGGATTAGATTCCACGAATAATGGCTACGGCAACTGCTCGTGCAGGTTACATGTCCAAGTGCTCCCTGATAAAACAGACTACCATTCTGACCAAAAGTCCCAGGCATGTCCAGACTTTAGACATGATGGCATGATGACATGGCCATCTACAAGGTTCACGCTTGAGTAGCATGCAATAGTTACAAAATATAGTCTGGCACTCCAGTCTCATAACTTAAGTAAGTTTATGATTTTCTTGGGCCAGATTTATAGCCTTCCTAGGAGACAGGTTGAACACACCTGGATCATGCCTGCTCCAGGCAGGCCTGGGTCCTGAGTCCAAGCAAGCAACACAGGTCTCTTTTTGTCTTTCCATAAAGAAAATGGAGTTCTCCCCGTCTGATTCTAGGCCATTTGTTAGATGAGCGAGAACTAGGGATTTCAGAAGGAGAAAGTGGTACTCAGTTTTGACTTTGGTAAGTGTTCTAGGACCCAGAACCAGAACCATCAGGCTCCTGACATCCAGAGTGCTGTGTGTCCATTGAGTCTTCAGAGTTCAAGTGAAAAGTCGCTTGACCAAACTCAAAACATTCTCCAACCCTGCAAAAAGCTTGAAGTGGTTTGAAATGCATAATTTCCTTAGGCAAGGACTATGACATCGCTGTCAGGTAGTCACATATAAGAAAAATATAGCAGACATTAGGCAGGCATTTCTGTTGTCACTGTTTTGAAACAGGGTCTCATGTAGAACAGGCTGGCCTTGAACTTCCTGAGAATGACCTTGTTCCTTCACTGTGTGCCTCCAGGTGCTGAGATGGAAAGTGTGTATGACCTCAGCTGATCTGTATGGTCCTGGTGATCTAAGGAAGAGTGCACACTCTACCGACTGAGCTACAAACTCAGCCCCATAGGCAGACATTAGAAATAGTAGAAGCCCTGCCTAAAATGCAGTTTGGTATAGTGGCCTCTTTGGCTATTATCCACTTTCGCCCCTTGGGAATATGATCTATTCTATACTCGGCCCTGTTTGTATGGTTTGAGTTATTTCTACAGACATCACAAGTACCAGAGGAGACAGGGAATCCAGCTCAGGCCCCAGTGAAGTCACTGCCACTAGAAGAGAACGTTCCCTCCTGTGTTCCAACATTGTAGGGGACTGAAGATGCTGCCCACCTTGAGAGCAGCTAACAGTCTTAACAAAAATGGTTGAGCAACTCACTTCCTGAATTCCAGTATCTAAGAAAGTTGGACCTCTCCCCCAAGTCACCAATAATGGGGAAGACAGAATCATCTTTAACAAGATTTTTATTCTTCTGTCTGACCATCTCTTTTCCTTGTCATAAACATGTCCTAAGAAGAGGTCCTCAATTGGCCTTTTCAAAAGCAACTTCCCTAGCAGTGAGTAAATAAAATGCATAGTCCTTGTCAAGCTGTGTGGACACCTGCTTTGACAACCATCATTGGCACCAAATTCCCTCCACACAAGCAGGCATGTACCATAACCAGTTTGCTTATCTAACAACCGGGGACGGAACAACAACATGGGACAGAGAAGTGTTTATCAGTTGTTACAATAAAATTCACTGGCTTCTCTCAATAGGGAAATCCTTTAGCTTTCTGCACATACTCTTGGTGTAAACAAAAACTAAAACAAACAAACAAAGCAGTAATGATGTGAGCTCTGTCTTAGTTCTTTTCCAGCTGCTGTGAGAAAAATCCCCTGACTAGACCTGGAGATGCAACCCAGTAGTGAAATGCTTGCCTGGCACATGCAAGTCCCTGGGTTCAAACCCCAGTGCCACCAAAACCAAAACAAACCAAAGCTGGCAAAAAGCAACTTAGGAGAGAGAAGCTTTATCTCAGCTCAGGTGCAGGTTATAGTCCATTACAGTAGAAAGCCACAGCCCAGGAGTTAGAGGGCATTGGTCAAGTCGCAGCCACAATCAGGAACAGAGAGCAATGAGTGCACTTTGGCTACTCTCTTCCATTCTCCTCTCTTGCCCAGTTCACAATCCTCTGCCGAAAAGATGATGCCACTCACAGGGGTGTCTTTTATCACGTCCATTAGTTTAATCAAAATAGCACCCCAGAGACACGCCACAGATCAACCTGGTCTACACAATCCCTAATGGAGATCCCCTTCTCAGGTGACTCTAGGCTGGGTCAAGTTGACAATTAACAACCATCACGGTCTGCAAATAGAAGTAAGGTCAAGAACATATAAGTATGTTTTTATAACAATTGATTGCGTGATTCAATGATTGATTGATTTTGTGTGTGTGAGTATATATATATATATATATATATATATATATATATATGCACATGAACGTGTACACATGGGTGTAGAGGTCAAAGGGCAACTTTCAAGAGCCAATTCACTCTTTCCACCATGTGGGTTCCAGGGTTGAACTCTGGTCAGATTAGCAACAAGTACCTTGACTCACTGAGTTATATTGCTGGCCCAGGATTCCGGCCCGCCCCTCCACGCTTTGGCTTCCAGGCAAATGCCAACACCTACTGGGGCTTTAAAATTAAATCCACATTTCCATGCAGAGATTGACACCAAAAGGTTCCATCTCTTTGAGCAGGAGAGGCTAGGGTTTTCTGTGTCTTGAATAAACGCATCAGTTAAACTAACATTAGCAGGGGGATGGCTCAGTCAGTAAGGTACTTGGTGCCTGCTCTGCCCCCATGAGCATCGGAGTTTAATTCCCAGCACCCCAGACAAAGCCAGGCCTGGTGGCGTGCATTTGTACTGCTGGAACTAAGGCAGTGGGAACAGGGGGACACCTAGCAACAGTTGCTCATCCGCCTAGCTGATCATCTAGCTGAATTTGTGAGCTTCAGATTCAGTGAGAGACCATGTCACAAAACATAAGATGGGAAGAGTCCCTCCACACACTTGCACACATACCCCCTCACACAAATCCACACACATGACTATAGCATGAATACACACACACACACACACACACATACATATGCACAAGAAAAGGGGGAGTAGGGGTAAATCATAGTGCATAAAACAGCATTTCCTGAGAATCCACCACTGCTGAGGTCTCTGAGACTGCTGGGTAGGCTGCATAGGCCCTTGTTCTGCTCACTATCCAATCCAGAAAACTTGAGTTATACCTACAAGGAGACAGTACTCAGACCCAGATCCTGCATAGTGAGATGTATTTAACAGAGTCAAGCTGGAGATGTTAGAGGTGTTTCTGGTTTTTTTCGTTTTTTTTTTTTTGTTTGTTTTTGATGCATTTCTTTATGATGTGGCCTACTGTGCCATTTCTTCTGTTACCCCCAGATAGAAATTACTAAGCCACAGGACACAGCCACGCCTCAGTGCCCTGCGTTACTTCATATGACTTACTACAGCAGCTTGATCTTAGGCCAGGGCACACACTAGAATGGAGGACCTCATTTTTAAGTTCATGTTGTTTGTGTTCCAGATCTCAAAGGACCAAAGTCACAGTTGATATGGGTCTTGACATGAGCAGATAGCTCCAACCAGCTTTAACCAGCTGGGTCAAGCAAGGGCACTGAGAGAGTGCAGTATGCGCCAAAGCCACCCTCAGGCTTAACTGAGCATTCCCAAACACCCCACTCTCTAAGCGCCTGGCATGGCATGGCTTTCCAAAACACAGTTAGCACCAACTCCTGATGTGGACATTTCTCATGGTTCTGTTCTGGATTTAACTGCATTTTCTGTCCAGATTATAATCAGAGAGGGTGTTTAATTGGATAATGTTCGCGACTACTTTGAAGATATAAAGTACCCCACAAATGCTAAATATTATTATTATTGTTTAAATACAGTTTGCAATTACTGCTTACAGCCCATCCCACCCACTTCCCTGCTGTAACTTGATTACAGGCAGCTCCAAAATACCTAGAGGTAAATTGGTGAAACCGTGGTGATGTGAAGCTCTGCATTTTACCCCGGGCATAGATAATTTGTAGGTATTTTAAGGCGAGGGATGGTTCATAAAATTCAGTAAATCAAAGCAATTGGCCCCGCAAGACTGACAGCCATAGAGTTGTTTCAGTTTTAATAGTTTCGTACTTAAAGACCAGGTGGAGTATCAGAGTGGACTCCAGAATGCAAGCTCACTCTCTTTCTCTCTGTCTTTCTCTCTGTCTCTCTCTCCTCTGTCTCCCTCTCTCTTCTACCTTTCTCCTTGTTATCGTTTTTTTTTTTTTTTTCCTTGCAGTGTTAATGATCAAACCCATGCCCTTACCCGGGACAAATTCTCCACCTCAAGTGTGTTTCTAAAACCTTCTACTGTAATCTTACAATACCTAAGTTCTTATTTTTAAAAACGTTATAACCAAAGATTTTAAGTAACTGTCTGGGAGCTAAAGCCCTGAAAACAGCCCCTGTTCTCTGCTGGCTTCTGGCTCATCTGTGATCTTGTGTCAAACCCCCAGATGCTTTCCCCAGTTCCTGACCCCAGAGGACAAAACTGTGAGTCTGACACCACAAATCACCTAAAGCAAACATGCTTGAGCATTTCCCAAACATGGCCGATTCTGTTAACAGCTCCTTTCCGCGCTGCACAGGGAGGGCGGTGCTAATCCTCAAAGAACATAAACTGTGTGATCAGGTTCGCATTCTGGGTTGATGTTGGATAAAATGGCAGCATCATAAGGAAGAAACTCCTGGAAAGTGATTCCTAACAGCACCACCTTGATCCTCAAAGATGAAATGTGTATGCAATACTGAGGCTAAGCTCCAAGTTCTTCAACTAGTCCTGACCTCATGACCAGGGTCATCCATAAAATGACAGCCAAGTGGGTCCCAGTGTGGGAGTGACTCTGGAGCCCCTAGATGGTCATATTCTCAGTCATTTGGCAGCTCTGTGACTTTCCTGTGGTAAATTAATTGGCTTTTCTAAAGTTTTCATATTTGCTTGCAAATGATACTATGTACATACTAGGAAATTGGAAAGGAATTTAGCAAGGTTGAGAACTTTCATACTTTTACCCTAAATTATACTTCCAAAAAATTACTCTATGGAAAGCGACGCACAGAAAAATTTATTTATAAAAATTCTTATAAAGTAATATTTATAAGGATTTAAAAGCCTCAAACTTTGTCAATAGAAATATTACAATACATTTTAGCAATTAAATTCTAAATAGTCTAAAAACACAAGTAGAAAATTAAACACTGATTAAAAGTCTACTATATACTAAAATTTTAGTCTTGATAACAATTCTAGATATGATTCTTTAAGATGAATACTAAAATCTTTATAAATAAAATGATATGACTTGAAAATCAAATGGAAAATAAAGTGGTTAGGAGCTTTGGGGAAACAAGATCAGGCATGAGGAATGTTAAAGACAGAGATACTTGTCAACTTGGTGTGTGTTTTTTCCTAATAAAAGTGTTTTTGAGATTTAATTCAAACTGCATAAAGTTTTCTCTCTTGAAGTGGACAATGACTTTTGCTGTATTTACATAGGTGAATAGGAATGGGACCATTCAGACCATGGGCAGTCACTTTCTCCCTCCATCAGCTCCAGCAACCATTAAATTATTAATGGTTATTAATATTAGTTAACTATTATTAATAATTATTAATCCATTATTTCTCCATGGACTTCCCCAGTCTGGAAATTTCTCAGAAATGCAGTCATACAACAGGTGTTGTGGATTCTTTCACTAGGCTAATGTCCAGCTGTGTGGTAGCACAAATCAGCGCTTTCTTTTATTACCTGTGGCTGGTCCATCACATGGTGTTCCACTTTGCTCTCTGTTGCTCTGATGGTCCATGATCAAAGACAACTTAGGGAAAAACATGGTTTATTAGACTGACAGTTCTGGGTCATGGTCCATTACTGAGGGACGCTAAGGCAGGCACTCAACCAGAAGCCGTGGTCTAGTCACTGCCTCATGCTTTCTTACACATGGGTTTCCAGACCCATCGTCTAGGGATGGTACTGCCCACAGTACCCATTGTAGGCCGCCTCATGTCAATATTCAATCAAGACAGGCATGTCCACAGGCCAGTCTGATCTGGGACATCCCTCAATATAAGTTCCATCTTCCCTGATGGCTCTAGGCTGAGTCAAGCTGACAATGAAAAGCTATGCACGAATGATAAACTGTATATTACTTATTCATTAAGTGATAGGAGATTAGCTTCCTTCTTTGAGCTACATTAAAGATCCATACATATTTTAATATGAATATGTGTTTTAACTTAGGCATATACTAGAAGTAGATTGCTGAGTTAAATCATAAGTTAGCTATTTGAGAAACTGCCCAACTATTTTCCAAGTGCTATTTATGCCTGAATTCTGCTGATTTTATGTAACTTTAAGTAATATCTTAGTTAGGGTTTCTATTGTTGTGAAGTGACACCATGACCATGGCAATGCTCATAGATGAAAACATTTAATTAGGGTTGGCTTACAGGTTCAGAGGTTTAGTTCACTATCATGGCAGGAAGCATGGTAGCACACAAGCAGACATGGTGCTGGAGAAAAAGCCAAGAGTTTTATCTACATCTGGATCAGCAGAAAGTAGGAAGAAAGACACTGGGCCTGGCTTGAGCATTTGAATCCCCAAAGCACACCCACAGTGATACACTTCCTCCAACAAGGCCACACCTCCTAATAGTGCTGCTCCCTAGGAGCCTATGGGGGCCATTTTCATTCAAACCTATATAAGAATTTTTTTTAAATCATCTAGAGATAATCATCAATAGCATGGGGAAAGCTTGATTACTAACTTGGTTTGCTTGCTTGCTTGTTTTGCAAGTAGGAATTGAGTGTCTTGCCTGCACTCTACCAGTGCACTATATCCTCAGCCATCTTTTTATTTTTTATTTTGAAGCACAGTCTCTCTCGAAGCTTCCCATGCTGGCCTTCAACTCAGTTTGTAGCTCAGGCAGACTTTGAATTCACAATCATGTTGCCCCAGCCCTGAGCTTACAGGCCTAAACCATGAGGCCCTGATGACAACTAAGTTTACATAACAGGTTACAGCTAATACACAAAATATAATCTTAATTCTTTTAAAGCTTTTTATTTAGCTATACATAGAAAAAATTACCAATCTGTATATCAGAGATTATCATGCGAACCAAATGGAATCTCTTTTTTGCTTGTTCATGGTTGCAAAATTTTCTATAGTGAACATGAGGTGCTTTAATGATATGAAGAGAAGGAGTTGCTTCTTTAACAATTCAACAGTCTTTGTTCATGTTTAGTCTGCATTTGGGGATACTGGAATCCCTGGGCCATCCTGCAAACATACGAGCTGGCTGCTGCACATATTTCAAGCTCTCCTGGCACAAAAATCTTAGCTATTCATTCACCTATCGAGTTGCTTTCTGACTTATGCAGTGAGGGAGACAGGGTCCAGAACCTTGCTCACACTAAGCAAGCCCCCTACCACTGAAGCCCATGTCCCCAGGTCCCCAACTTCCTTTGTTTTAAGATAAAAAGTCTCTGATGTATCCAGACTGGACTTTTTAATCATTCTGTCTTAGCCTCCTGACCTGTGAGTTTACACTGTATAGGTAGTTACTGACTATATGGTTAACATAATTGTGTTTTCCTCTATCCCATAGTTACACAGATATGACCACTTAATAATTAAGATGTTTTATTTCTACATAAAAACAGCTTTGCCAGCATCTTTGGAGCCACACTTTTCCAAGTTTATTTTTGTACTGTAGGAAAAATAGATTCTCTAAGATGACCTGGAAATTAGCAAACCAGTTGAGTGATGTAGAATAACAGGATCCCAGCTCTGCCTGTGAGGCTTCATCCTTCAAGAGAAAGATCTCCTCTGAGCTCCAGCGCCTACTTACATCACTAAGAACTAGATAGGAAGATTGATGGACAGATGTGTAAACAGATATCCAAACACAGTCATCCCTGGGTTTTTATTTCATACCTTCTTAGTTCAACGATTCAGTGGCTTTATCTTGTGTTCTACTTTTACCAGAAACTGGCACACAATTATTCTGGATGTGTGAGGCAACATGAGTAAATATGATCCTTTATACACAAAATATGATCCTTTATACACAAAATAATTAACTTCACAAATTGGACAACACTTACTTACTGAGTATCTATCGTGTGTCCTGTGTCAGACAATGCTCTAAACACCAGGAATGATACATATGGCAAGCTCTCTTTGAAAGCAAAGCTTCTGACCCAGTGGGGTCCACATATATATTTTTTTATTCTAAATAGTTGTAATTGCTTTAAAGACAATATAACCCTGAGTAAAATAGTCAAAGATAGAGTGACCATGAGATGTGTAGCAAAGACCTGCCTCTCAGGCAGCACATTGCTCTCACAATCTGAAGAGATAACACGTCAAAGAAAACCTCTGTGCTCACCAAGGCCAGCTGGCCTGGGTCTGAAAAAGCCCGGGATAAAACCGGTCTCGCTGAACATAGCGGACAATGAGGACTACTGAGAACTCAAGAACAATGGCAATGGGTTTTTTACTGCACGTATTGGCTTTGTGGGAGCCTAGGCAGTTTGGATGCTCACCTTACTAGACCTGGATGGAGGTGGGTGGTCCTTGGACTTCCCACAGGGCAGGGAACCCTGTTTGCTCTTCGGGCTGATGAGGAAGGGGGACTTGATTGGGGGAGGGGGAGGGAAATGGGAGGCGGCGGTGGGGAAGAGACAGAAATCTTAAATAAATAAATAAATAAATAGATAGATAGATAGATAGATAGATAGATAGATAGATAGATAAATAAATAAATAAATGCCTCTGTGCTAGGCAGTCTCTGGAAGACATGTGGTGATGCTTGTCTCTGGCAATGTGACTCCATGTAGGGGAGTCCTTCCTCACTGACTAGGGCTAACCTGAATTACAGGCAAGATAGCAGGAAGTCCTGATGTATGACTTCCAAGATTACATCATAAAAGACTGTTGCTTTTGTCTTGTCTACTGAGCCTACACTATCTGGAAAAAGTTGTTGCCAGGTCACAAGGATGCTCCAGCGTGACACCATAAGTCTTTCTATTGCCTTGATGAAGACCATCACCAAAAGCAGATTTGGGGAGGAAGGGGTTTCTTTGGCATACATATCCTGAGTCTATTGAGGGAAAGCGAGGCAATGCTTGAAGGACGAGGCCAAGAAGAACACTGCATACTGGTTTGCACCCCAGGCTTGCTCAGCCTGCTTTTCTATACCATCCAAGACCTCCAACCTGGGTGTGGCACTGCCTCCAAGGATCTGGGGCCTCTCACACCAACTTAAACCAAGAAAATGCCCTACAGACTTGCCTATCGGCAATCTTACAAAGGCATTTTCTCAACAATGATTTTCTCCTCCCAGATATATCTAGATTTGTGTCAAGATGACAAAAGTCATCATACAGACCTCCGGCCCTCTCCCAATCCCCTTCCACCCATTTCTATCTTCATCAGGATAAATATTCAAGGATATTTTACAGTGACTTCCCAGATATAAACCCTTTCTACCTGTTATTATTTTTCAATGAAGATTGCTGTCCTAAATATCACAAGGGTGTTTTTAAAAACTGAAAACACCTTGGTCTGAGCATGTGCATGCATGCAAGTGCACATGCAAGCACATACATGTACACGTATGCACGTGTGCACACACATACATGTGCACACACCAGCCTTTAGATTTTAACCCTCAGAATATGAAATCTCTCAGGACAGAATATGGAGAAAATTGAAGCAATTTTCACAATAAGAAAATTCTAGAAACAAGGACTCTCCTACACAGGACTTGTCATTGTATTTCTCATGATTACTGTTTCTGAAATTGCACTGTATGTAACAGGCATCCATTGGAGCTGTACCCTCCATAAAAGGCATCCCCTAGAGTCATGCCACCTATGGAGGATAATTGAATGCATGTTCCCTGAGGCTGTGGCCAGCATGGGACAGCTTTTCTGGAGTTTCTGTATCTTCTGTAGGCAGCACCACCTCCAGACCCTCTATAGGACTGTTCGTGTATATTTGTGAATATCGTATTTATTGTTTTGTTGTGTAAAAACTCCTGGAGGTAATCCCCAGGGAGATCCAACATTCTCTGTTCTGAGGAAGCTCACTGTCCAGTAGCTGTAATCTAGAAAGGCACATCTGAGTATTATGAGACAGGCATTTGGTCAGATCTGTGTCAGAGAGAACGTGTACTTGAGAAAAAACAAGAACAATTGTTTGGAAATAGTAGCTGGTGTATGTTTATTATTGGAAGGCAATAAGTTAGGATGTGCCCTAAAGGCATCCATCAGGTGGAAGAATTGTTCTCTGTGTCAGTAGGAAGCTGGCTATTAGAATGAAGGGCTGTGGTGGTAGATCCGGTTGAATGGGAATTAGTTTAAGCTCCTTGCTGAAGTGCAGACTTTGCTCCATAAACTAGAAAGCCAAGGAAGGACTGGTAAAAAGGGATGACCAGCAAGAAAACACGCTTTAAAAGACAGATGTGGCTAGCATGAAGAGGCTGGTCAGAGGAAAGCTGGGGATGGAGACATAGGACGTGGGTCTTGTCATGCATGTTGCCCAGGGAGGAGTCATTACAGAAGCTACAGAGAAGAGTGAAGACAAGCAGATTCAACAATAGATATTCAGAATATTTATACTTGGAGTGAAGGAAGATATGTTTTCTGGATTCAGGGTATCTTGGGACAGCTGGTCTCAGTCTGGATAAGTAGGAAGAGATAGGGGCATCATTATCTCTTTCTGAAGGCAGCAAACTTCAAATCAAAGTGGAAGAAACCATCCCCCAGTCTCTCTAACTTTCCGCCATAGAAACCTCACATTTATACATGCAGAAGAACATTTAAGTAACTAATACCATGGAGATTTTCTTGAAATTTTCATCATACTGCTAACAAACTAGCTTAGATTTCCTTCTAAGAGAACTACACCCTGCCCCCCAGGATGGAAGCAGCAATGTGACATTCAGGCAGCTCTCAGACTCCAGCTATCCCAAATTCTGTCAGAAGCACAGTGAATGGCTGCATCCAGGTGGGCATGGCCGCCAGGATTCCATGACAGCAGCCCAGGAAGGCTGCTCCCGTTCAAAGGAGAGTGGCATCAAAGCAGGAAGGGCATGAACTCATCCCAGAGCAGAAGGAAGAAAGGGCCAACCAGCAAGACTCAAAATGACAAGCTTTCAAAGAGCCTTAGAGATAAGGGGATGGGGAGGATTCTTGATAAAGACAAAGCATCTGAAACGCTTTCTTCGATGAAATAAACCATGACCTTCTAAGAAGATAATTATGCAAACAGCAAAACCAAAACTTGTATTAGACTTTGTATTAAAGATTAATCCTGTTAATAATGAATACTAAAAGTGTTTGATTATTCCACTGATGTCCTGCTAACTATTGCTGTACCCCCTTTTTCTTTTCTTTTAGATCCATTGGTGTTTCAACTGCCTGCATGTCTGTGTGAGGGTGTCAGGTCTTCTGGAACTAGAGTTACAGTCATAAGCTGGCATGTGGGTGCTGGGAATTGAACTCAGATACTCTGGAAGAGCAGCCAGTGCTCTTTACAGCAGAGCCATTTCTCCAGCCCTTGCTGCACCCTGTTTTATTAGGAGGCCATGTTGTTGCAAAGAAGATATCTTTCACCGTCTTAGGGTGATGTGGGAGTGTCATATATCAATCTGTTGATTTCATTGGTTAAGTAATAAACACACTGCTTGGCCTCATAGGTTAAAGCATTGGTGGGAGGAGTAAACAGAATAGAATTCTGGGCGGAAGAGGAAGTGAGGTCAGACTCTGCTCTGCTCCTGGACAGACCCAACAGCTCTGCTCTCTGGAGCAGAGACGCCATGCTCAGCTCTCCCAGGCAACTCCAACCCAGGATGGACATAGGCTAGAATCTTCCCGGTAAGCGCACCTTGGGGTGCTTACACACATCATTAGAAATGGGCTAGTCCAGGTGCGAGAATTAGCCTGTAAGGGCTAGAGTTCATGGGCCAAGCAGTTCTTAAATGAATACAGTTTGTGTGTTGTTATTTCGGGCATGAGCTAGCCAAGCGGCCAGGGTGTTGGGGACGCAACCCCACCGCTCATATTTCAACATTAGGGGGACAACAAACTCATCAAGAGGGAAACTGCTGTGCCCCTGCCATCTTAGGATACTGTTCTCAATCCATGCAACTTTACAAAAATCCTATTTTAGACCAAATTTAATTAAGTGCTCTGGGGTAATGAATTAATAATGTTTCAAAAATTCTCTAAGACCCAAGAGACCCCTGACCAGCTTTTAAGCACTGGGCTATTAGAGTATCATTTTTTTAAGTGTCCACTCCACTCCATCCCCTCTGAAAAAGAAAAACTATGAAAAGATATGACATAGTAAAGGTGTTTGCATTTAAATAATGGGTTATCCACACAGAATAGGAAAAAAGACAAGAAAGAGAAATCGTTTTCATAAATAAGGCCAATGACTGATACTAGTCTAGAAACATAGTAATCTTTACAAGGCTTCTGAGTGTCCTTTCTCCTCTGGAATGGATGTATATCCTAGAGCCAAGCTCAACTGAGGACCTGAGAGATGTGTACAAGGCTACATAAGCACATAAGCTAGTCTGTCTCAATGCTATTGAAAGAGGCACCTTCAATGAACACTGAGGATGAAACCTGATAGCAACCTCTGGCCCCTACAGGCATGGACACATGTGCACTCACATACAGTCAAAAGATGTGCCTTCTAAACCAAACATAGTGGCACACACCCGTAATCCCAGCACTCTGGAGGCTAAGGCAGAAGTGTTTGCAGTTAAGGCCAGTTTAGGCTACAAAATGAATTCTACACTATTGTTGGCTGTTTCTTAACAACATGTCTCAAAAACCAAAAACAAACAAAAAACATCCTTCTGCATTTTCTAGTAGGTGCATTCACTGGTATCAAATGTTGGTGAGCTTGAGTTACCCATAAAATTCTATCTAATGACATGTTTGCATGTCTCTTTGTGACTTAAATGCTCTGCCCTAAAGTATTTGATTTTAGAATCCAGGGTAATGAAGACAAATGGTTGATATTCCATCTTTGTCCTGTGACACCCAAGTGGCACAACCCAAATCACAGAACTTATGGGCTATGCACAGAGAATCCAGAAGCTTGTGGCCATTCCCCCTCACTCACTCACGCATTCATTCACGCATATACTCATCCATTCATTCACCCATCCGATCATTTCTTTAATTAATGAGGCATCTAAATCCAAATGACTCTATGGCCCTTGACAAACCCCTTATGAGGAGGCAAGAAGTAAACCTCACACGCCTTGTAACACAGGCATGAAGACTGCAGTCAAGACATGCATGCAAGCTTTCCGAAGGAGATTAATTTTTCAGTCTGGGTGTTGATGGAGAGAGAATGGCTGAGACCACTCAGTTGTTCAGGTGCTTCGCATACAAGCATAAGGACCTGAGTTTGGATCCCCAGCAGCTGCACACTGAAAAGCTGTCTGCGGCAGTGATGGAAATGCGGGTAGAGTGGAAACAGGAAGATTCCTGGGACTTCGTGACAAGCTAGCATTGCTCCATCGGTGGGTTCCAGGTCTAGTGAGAGCAGAGGGAGCCTGGGGAACTGCATTTTCAGAGGACCTGGGTTCAGTTTTCATATGGCAACTCTCACTCATCTGTAAGTCCAGTTCCAGGGGATCAGACACCCACTCTGGGCCTCTGTGAGGTCCCAGAAGGCACATTGTGCATGGGCATACATGAATATAAAAAAAATTAAATTTAATTAAAATAAAGAAGGTACAGAAAAATAGAGGATGTCACCTGACCTCAACCTCCGGCCTTTCCGATCACATGCACACACACACACATGCATGACACCTGTTCACATATATATCAGCTTACATACGCTTACACTGCACACACATATGGGGAGGAGAAGAGAAGGAGGAGAGTAGCTAGGCCAAAAAGTCATGGAGGGGTGGAGAAAGGTGGGCTTAATTTTGTCTAATTTTGTTCAAGTAGAGAAGTATGCCTGAGTCCTGCCCCAAGCTGAAAGTATGGGGTCAGCGCCCTGATCTTGAAAAGCTGACACCGTGGGCCAAGCTGAAGAGAGTCCGTGTGCTCCAGTTCAGAAACATAGTAATCTCCAAAAAGCTTTCAGGGTTGAGCTCCCCTCATAGGCAAGAGAGCATCATGGGGGATAATTTCATCTTCTAATACAGGGATGTCTAAAGCAGGCTTGACTCAAGCCCAGATCTGAATAAGGTGACTGTTTGCAGTAGTCCTTGTGTGTGTATACACATTTTCATACACCACATAGGTAGAGTTTATGTCTATAATACTATATGTAATATCCGCATCTACAGCCACTGCACAAAGCAGCCATGGAGGCCAGAAAGCTCACACACAGAGTAATGTGTGTGTCTGGACGGACCCCTTGGGACATGTTCAGATGGAGACGGGCTACTGAGAGAAGCTGTCCATGCAGGACAGCCATCTGTCCTGCGTGATTTAGATTGCCATTTGCCTGCAAAGAAGGGACTGGAAGAAGGCTAGACAGATAAATTCCAAAGGTGCCTAATAGCTCTGGTCATTCGCATTGATAAGTTCTCTGCTTCGAGCGGGTTTTCCACTTTCAAGAAAAGAATATTCCTTGACCCTGATCAAATGACTTCTCTTGCCCCCTGCCCCAAGCAGAAAACATTTTATTGATTTCCTTTTCAAGTATGGATAATACACCTCGGAAGACGGAGGAGTCGGGAACCATAGGTTCTCTCCTTCAGCTACTTTTATCTCCCCTTTGGCTGTGTGACCTTGGACAACAGATTTCACCTCTCTGGGCTTCAGTCTCCCAAAGGATACGTGAGGGGAAGGGCCCCATGTTCTCCAGATCTCTTCTAGCTTCCGGCTATGAAACAGCGCCCGACCCAACACCCGAGATCTCGCTGAGCTTCAGGAGCTCTGAGATGAGGAGTCAATAAATTGAATTCTGATAATGTTTTCTAATGAGAGACCTCACTTCATTTCACATGCACAAAACAAAACAAATAAACAACAACAACAACCGCCCAAACCTTGCAGAATTTAAATGATAGGGATTGATGCTGGCTGCTCTGGTTTGAATTAAGCATTGTTCCTATTTGGGGGAATTTTAGACGGGGCCCAGTCTGGGATCACTGGCTGAGAACAATGAGCCCCCAAAGTCAGAAGGAGAAAGGCCTCTCTAGACAGGAGCTGCTTTTAACCACCAAGCCCAGGGTTTACAAAGAGCATTGATTGTGTACATTAAAGAGCCACAGGATCACAGAGGGACTGGCGGGCTGATTCACTGACCTTGCCTGCATCTCAGGGGTCAGGCCTTTCCTCAGGAGGTGCTCACTTTCAGGCTTAACTGCAAGCTTAGGAACCAGCAATCTCCAAATCTGGGGAGCCAGCCACCATCTACGCTCTGATGTGTGCGGCCCACCCACTAGCCCTGGGAGAGAAACCTACCTGCACACCTCACCCACCACAAGACTGCCTGAAGCGCCCAGGCCTGCTGAGTACAATTGTCTGCCCATCTGCATAAGTCTTCCAGCCAGCAGCTCCCCAGGCCCTGGGAGTAGCTGTTGTCCTAGCTCTTTGCATACCCCAGTGCAGGCAGAGAACTCATTGAGGTTCCTGGGTGGCAAAAATCCCAGTGAATCATGAAAAGCTGTCTGTTCCAAATACAGGTTACAGGGCACAGGTCTCCCTGAGTGGGAATCCAGTAGCTGTGATGACAGGTTCTGTACTTGGCATCTCAGAAAAGCTTGCCCACAGAAGCCAGTCTCCCCCTCCCCAACTAAAAAATCACGTCAGGGAGAATGATGCTAAGATTCTGCCTCAGCTAAATCACAAGCCTGGCTCATTGTTCAGGTCGCTACCTCTGAGCCACTCCTCTTTCCTCAAGTCTGGGGCCACTGGTTCACCTGGTCAACTCACCCTCAGCAACTCCCAGCTCCAAGCAGAGCAGAAGAGCAGGCAGTGGGTAAAAGGGAGTTATACATGCACTTGTCCTAAGCTCCCTCTCTGTTCCCAGCCCCCACACTCAGCTGCCCACTGGTTCCCGATGTGGCCTTTGGGCATTAGAGGAACAGACGGCATACTGTACTCAGGCATGAATGAGCCTTTGCCGCTCCACTATCGCCGCAGCCCGTTTCAAAGGGCAGTTAGTACTCAACCTGAGCACTGCCTCTCTGAATCCTCGCCACCCTGGACCAAAAGATAAGGAAAGGGCCAAGGAGTCAAGGTGTGGGCGGGCGGCAAAGAGGCTCACAGAGCCCGAAGAAAAGTATCACTTCGATCGACAGGTAACTGGCTTTTTAAAACGTCTGTGGAGAAAGAGGTAAGGGCAGGAAACACAGGTAAAGGGCCCCGAGATTTAGCATCAGCCCAACAGTGTGTTCCTGAGGACCACTGGCCTTCCACCCATACTGGCAGTCGGTGACGTGACACCATCCCTTCAGTCTCAGCTACCCTCCGGGCATCAAGCAGATGCACTTGTTCTTTATTTTTAGTTCGGGAGAGGAAGAAACTAGTACTGAGATTGGTGTTCAATCTTTCTCAGATCCCCGCCACCGCCACCACCCCTTCTTACCCCCTTCCTGGCAGGCAGTATCTAATTAAAATGGCAAGAGCGCTAGGCTCCCTTCCCCGAAGGAGTGTGCTGGGATTAGGGGTGGGGGTGGGGAAGCGTCGAGGCTGCAAAGGGATTCCTGGCAGTATGAGCTCCAAACAACAGCAAAATGGATTCTAGATCAGTAAAGTCTTATTCAATACAATGGAACCGACGTCTGAGGTGTTTTGGGAGAAGGTAGAGGCAGAGCGGCAGAGCTGGGGGAAGGGAAGGTGCTCTACAAAGGACTGGTCACAGACCCGGGAAACACACACACACACACACTCACCACTCACCACGCACACACAGTCTCTCCAGGGAGTTCCGGTGTGGTAAGGAGAAGCTGCTAAGGCGTCCCTTTCACCTGCTGAAGTTCAGCCATAAAACTGAAAGGTCACAGTCACCGAGTTAGAAAGGCATGGGCAGGGTTGAGTTCAAACCGTAGCTAAAGGTGAGTGTAGCCTGGCGTTTAGGGAAGCGCCAAGCCTGAGCCCCCCGCACCGGAGGCAGAACCCGGGAAGGGAGTCAGTTGCCATCTACCAGACCAGCCCAGAACAGCAATTACTGCCCTCTTGGAGCGGCAGGGTCGGCTGGTGAGGACAGCTAGACTCACGATGGCATCTTGCAGGTAGCTGGTAAACCTGAGGGACCAGTGCCTTTATTCTAGAGGAGATTCTTTTTTGCAGCAAGGAGCAATCGGGTCTCGCGCCTTGGCAGGAGACGGTTGCTCGGGTGCACACACACACACACACACACACACACACACACACACACACACACACGCCTTTCATGCAATTCTCTTACACCGACCGAAGATGAAACTGACATAAGCTCCACCGGCTTCCTTGCGGAGCCTCGGGAAGAGCCAAGCAGCACAAGGGCAGCCCAGCCTCTGCTGTAGGGGTAGAGGCTCAGCCTAGGACCCCATCAGCTGCCCCGGAATCAGAACAGGAAACCAGGGAACGTTCCCTCGCCCAGCCTCAGACCATTAGAAAGAAAGGAAAAAACACGTTCTGCTCACCCTCAGGGCGGAGAGATCGATTTCATCCAGGCTGCGAGCTGGGGAGTCGCTCGCCATGTCGACTCTTCGCGGGAGAAATGGACCAAACCAGCCCGAAGAGTCTGCCTTGGCAAGTCCACCCTAGTCTATTTCGCTCGCGTCCTCATGCGGCTGTCCGCCAGAGAGGCCCGGGGCCCAGCCTCCCCCGCCCACCCGGGCCCCCAACCAGAGTCGGATTCCGATCTTCCGTGAGCGTCGATCCGCGGGTTCCCGGAGCCCGACCTGCGCGGACCTCCAAGCCCGGAGCCGCGGTGCGTGTGGGCTGCGCGCCCTGATCGGCTAAGGGCGCTGGGGCTGCGTGGGTGTATTTAAATGGGACATGCTTCTTTGCTTGTGCGTGGATGGCGGCTGCATTGGCTGTTATAATGAGACATATCAACTCCTCCACTCAGCTGGGGGGGTGGGGGTGGAGAACCACACAGAACTGTCTATCACCGCTTCCTGGGAGGAGTGGGGGGGGCGGAGGCGTGGTCTCCGACTGGGGAGAGGCCGCGCTTCCTGACCGGGTCCCTCCGCACTAGCCAGGGAGGGGGAGGGGCGCGCACCCTTTCCGCCCCAGCTTTTGCGGGTTAATAGTACTGAATCGGAAGAGACTATCTTGAACCTCGCTGTGCAGGAACCCGAAGGCTATTTTTTAACGTGTTCAATTTGTGCAATGCACCAAAATGGCCCTTCGATCGCATCTTGGGGTTTCTTGACTTGGTTGAGATGTTCTAATGGTGAAAAGGCTGGTGAGGAGAGTCAGCGGGAAAAGACAGCAGCGTCCTTCCTCCCCCATTAATTATTTGTGGGGCTGGAGAAAAGGCGGGCCGGTGCAACCGGTGCATATAAGGACTTGTGCACAGCGAAGGGGATCCGCCTCCCGGCGCTGAGCGGGTTGGGGAGAAGCTCACACGCGCGGAGCGCGCAGCCTGGCTTTGGCACTGGGCAGTGGTCACGGGGTCGCGGTCATTCGCGGTCCGGGAATTGCAGGAAGGCAGGCCCGGATTATCCGTAGTATCTCAGCCGTGTAGATTGACCAGAAGGTGGAAAGCCTGGAGATGTGAGCTCCGTCTCGACGTCGCCACACCCAGGACCTGCGCGTGCCGCAATTCCCCATGGAAATGACCGAATTGAAAAGCGAGGCTTGCTCCCTGGGTGCAGTAGCTCGAAGGCTTCAGGTGACTCCCAGACCGACATTAATTGGGCGACACACTGCCGCCAAAGGCAGCGTTTCCTTCTCTGCGGCTTTTCCCCGGTGACCCACACAGACTGATGAGAAAGTTTGGCTCAGGGAAAATAAGACTTGACATGCGAGCGATTTGATTTCGCCGGCTTTTTCACTCAAAAGCTGAGTGTTTGCAGTGGTAACAGGACTTTCTGCTACCAAAAGAGTGAAGTCACTTCCCCGACCCCCGCGTGGACCTTTCTCCTGGTTTGGCCACGCAAAATAACGTTTAAAGAAAACATTAATTCTGAACTCTAACCATTCCCTTCAGTCCATCAACAGCTCTGAGAGTGTTCTCCTCCACATTTGAGACGAGAGACCAAGTGCACTGCGGGTTTTGGTTTTTACTTTGCTTTTTGTTTTGTTTTCTTTGGGGTGGGGTAAAGAGGTTCCTTTTCTTTATTTTATTGGTTGCTTGGCTTGGTTTGGTTATGAGACAGGACCTCATTGACTTCAGGGTGACGGCTAACTCACTGTGGAGCTGAGGACGGTTTTGAACTCACCCCCTGCAAACATCCAAGTACTCAGATTGCAAATGTATACCAATGCCTGGGCCGCTGCTACTTCTTAAATCATGACCTGTAAACTAAATATGAGCTTCATAATACATCAGGTGGATGAAGGAACAAACCCATGTTAATGCTGTTAGTGTTGGCTGGACTGTTTGGGCCTGGATTCACTCCGGTGGATCATGCCGTGTATAACCGTCCCTGACATTAAAGTGCAGTTCCCACAGCATGCAAATGCCAGCAGTGGTCTGGGAGCTGGGCTGCTAAAGGCTATATGCTGAGTATTTTTTATTTTTTAAAAGATATTTAGCCGGGCGATGGTGGCGCACGCCTTTAATCGCAGCACTTGGGAGGCAGAGGCAGGCGAATCTCTGTGAGTTCGAGACCAGCCTGGTCTACAGAGCTAGTTCCAGGACAGGTTCCAAAGCCACAGAGAAACCCTGTCTCGAAAAACAAAAAACAAAAAAAATAAATAAATAAAAATAAAAAAATAAAAGATATTTTTTTAAAGATTTATTTATTTATTATGTATACAACATTCTGCCTCGATGTATGCCCGCACGCCAGAGGAGAGCGCCAGATCTCAGTACAGATGGTTGTGAGCCACCATGTGGTTGCTGGGAATTGAACTCAGGACCTCTGGAAGAGCAGCCAGTGCTCTTAACCTCTGAGCCATCTCTCCAGCCCAATAAAAGATATTTAAAAGTCTCTATTTGAAATTCCTAAGAAGTCATTCAGCTGAGCCTTAAATCACTGTGAAGGAAATTCACCAGAGCCACCTTTCCCCAGCACTACTGCCCCTCGTGTGTCATCTTTTTTATTCTCACCCTTCATTTAGGCAGCAGGTTAGCATGTCTCCAGGTAAAAGAAAATAATTCTAGATTAGGTATTGAGGTTTGTAAGCAGGATGGTTTTTTTAAACTTCAAGCTTGCAAATAGGAGATAACACCTTTTCCCTGAAAAGTGTAGAGTTAAGTGAAACATCACGAAATGGTCTTCTCCCCTGACCCTAATAACTGGCACAAAATTCTACTTTGGGGTCTAGAATTGGCTCAGAACAGCACACACTACTGTGATTGCTACAGAGGAAGCCCCACCTCTGAGCAAGAGAGGACGCCTGATAGCCAGGCTCAGGAGGGAGTGATGGCTCCAGAAAACAGCTTCAAAGAAATGTACGCTAGAGAGTAAGGGAAGCAGCTGCAGGTGAAGGGTGGTACCTCCTGGGAGCAGGGCAGAGCCAAGGTAGGACCAGGGGGAGCTCTGCACACACGTCCTGTTTAGGAGCATCAAACTCTCCTCTTTAGGCCAGGTGTATCAGATATCGACTGTTCAGCACAGCGCCCTGATTTCTTTCTCTCTGGATACTATCTGCTCTCTTATCAACAACTCTTTTGTTTTTGTCTAATTTAAAAGAAAACATAAGACACTACTATAAAAAGATGTCTAGATCTAATAGGGCCCCAGACCTTAGTAGGTTCCAGACCTCGGCATAACTGACTCCATGTTGAAGTACCATTCAGGCTGCAAAACTTAGCATGTAGACCACACCACCTGCCAAAACTACAACAAAGGCCTAATCCATCAAAGTCCATAGTTCTGGGATAGTCTCTAAATGTGCTTGCTTTGGGGCTTTTGTAGCTCTGTTTCTGGCTAACTGTTCTTGCTAACTAAAGTTTGTCAACCCAGGACATGGTTTTTGTCCTTAAAAGCTCACCCTGAGAAAGGCTAGGGTTGCACTCCTGAACACCCAGTAGAGTTGCTGGCTGGCTAATAATGACTTTCTATTGGCTTACACCCACGCCTAAGCAGTCTTCTTTGGTGAATACTCCACAACACTAGACATACCCACTCTTATGGAGAGGAAATCATTCAAATAAATATAATGGAAATGAAATCTCGACCACTACAGTCAGTGTGACAATAGGTTTCTCCAGACTCTGAGTTTCTTCCAGAAAACCCCCAGGGGATATGAAAGCCCAGCCTCACAAAGGCAGACAAGAAGAAGCATGGAGCAAGAGGCCAGCAACCAAGATTATTTTAGACACACGATGATAACTCACAGGCAAGAGAGAATAGCAAGTAGCATGGGCATTCAGGATTTGGCCAAGGTGGCATTTTATTCCTGACAGGATCTAGGACTGGGAGAGTGGGGACCGTTCAGGCCTCTGTTGGGGGCCAGGAAACACACCTGTCTTCTGTTTCCCTAGGGAGTAAGTATGTGGTAACACAGGCACAGGCAGGAAGGGTGCACGCCAACTGGTCAGTGAGGAGGAAGAAGAGGAAAAGGTGAAAGGCAAGGAGGCATGATGACAGCTATGGGGTTTGCTTTGCTTGTAAAAGTTGAAACAAATATTGTTAAATGTTTGGAATTGTTAAATATAGATTGCAAGTTATGGACATTCATTATATTGTTTGTGGTATGTTTACATATATTTGAAATATTCTTGTATCTTGAAAGTATTTCTAAGAGAGACAAGTTGAAGGAGGACATCTTCTCCCCTTCATATTCAGTGTTATTTAATAACAAATCCATGTGCCAACTCAAATCACAACATGGAAATCAGAAATAACAATAGCATGTATAGGGTGGCAGATGGAGCCAAGGCTTGCTCCTAAATCACTACATAGCTGAGGACGACCTTGAACTCTTGATCCTCACAAGAGCTGAGCCACCATGTCTAGATCAGAATATATATATATATATATATATATTGGATTTTCGAGACAGGGTTTCTCTGTAGCTTTTTGGTTCCTGTCCTGGAACTAGCTCTTGTAGACCAGGCCAGCCTCGAACTCACCAGAAAAAATATTTTTAAACATACCTTAAGAATCCAAAGCAAGAAGCATCAACTGGCCACTTTTTCTGAGCACTGTCTAGATGGCCTAAGTCAGCAAGGCTGGATGGCCGTGGAGTAGCAAACTGCATGGCTGAGATTTGGGCTGACGGAGGCCTCGTGAACAGGCATGATTATTGTGATGAGTAACAAAGGGGCATCATTGATTCATTGATACATTCTGTGTAAAAGCAGTATTAGGCCCTGAGAGCCTGGAGCACACAATCCTCCACATCACAGAGACAAACAAGCTTGTAGGCAGTCAACTGTAAGATCATTTTAGATACAGCCAAAGTACTGGTACACGCCTCTAACCCCAGTACTCAGGAGGCAGAGGCAGGCGGATCTGTGAGTTTGAGGCCAGCCTGGTCTACAGAGATAGTTCCAGAACAGGTAGGGCTGTTACAAAGAGAAAAACAACAACAACAAAAAGATTATTTTAGGTATATGGTGATAGTTAGAGACTCAGCAGTATGCATCCTCTCTTGACTTCAGCACTGGGCATAGGTGCTGGGCCACTGAGAGACCCTGTCTCAAAGACTAAGGTGGCAAGTGACTGAGAAATGCATCCAGTGTGGACTTCTGCCCTTCACATGCCCAAGTGCACACGCACACACACACACAAATGTTTAAAAGAATATATTGAGATAAAAACATGTTAATATAATTATATAAATTGAGGTAATAATTTTATTATCAGTATAATAAATCATAAATACCATGCATATTCTTCTAAGCTTTGGCTGTGGTCTGAATATTTGTGGAGTTCTTACTATTAAATGTTGCAGCATGAACTCAACAGTGATTGTATGAAGATACAGTGCCCCTGGAAAGTGCTGAGAACATGAAGCCCTTGGTGTAGCATGATTAGTAAAAACTCAGAAACAGAAACTGGGTTCAACCTGAAGGTCAGAAAATCAAAGCAGTCAGCCACTGGTTCTTACCTCGACCTCAGTCTGAAACGGTGATCCTGCCTCCAGGAATCTCAGAATGAGACTGAGACTGAGAGCTGTCTCCTCCCGTCTTATATTCCTCTCTAGGGCTAGGATTAAAGGCTCGCACTACCATAGACCAATTTCTATGGCGAACTAGCATGGCTACTGGGATTGAAGGTGTGTGTCACCACCGCCTGGTCTGTAAGGTTGATCAGTGCAGCTGTTTTATTAGACAAGCTTTATTAAAGTACAAATGAAGTACCACTATACCTTGTGAATGAAGGAGTACCCTTGTGCCCTTGAGGACACAAAGTGTCCTCTCTGTGGAGGAGTTTTAACCGACTCAAATGCTAGTACCTTGGTCTTGGACATAGAAATAAATTTCTGTTGTATCTAAAATTACTTACTTTGAGGCATTTTTATTTTAGTAGTCAAAATGAACTAAGAAAACATTAATGTATTTACATATTTAATAATTATTGCCTAACAAAGTAGTCAATATTATTAGCATATTTATTTTACATGAGACTAACAGAAGAACAGAAAGGTTTAATTTTATCCAGAGTAACACAGTCATAAGTGGCTGAGTCAGGATTTGAACTCAGGTTCTGCATCACCATGTTATACTAACTCTAATGGAAGGGCAAATTTATGCGATAGAAGATCAGGCCAGGTCAGGTTGTTTGTTCATTTGGTTTTTGTTTTGTTTTGTTGTTCTTGCAACAGCAGGAAACTTAAGGAACATGAAGGTACATCCCGAAGTTCCCCTATGCGTCTCACAGGAGATCTGTATAATGTATGGAAGGAAACAAAGAACAAAAAGCACAGTAGAAGTTGTTCCAGTAGCTTTTGTTTGAAAGTTCTCATTTGGTACCCAACAAAAAGCACAACAAAATATTACATTCAAACACATCATTGTAGAATTTCAGAGCATGGAAGCTACACAGAATACACTATCTCGGCTGTGTACTTCTTACGAGGAAGGAGGTTCTAAGGGAGATGCTTTCAAGTGGAAGGTCCTGTCTAACTCTAACCCTTGGTGGGGAGGACAGGACAGTGGTGGACATCTTCAGATGGATAAGGTTCCAAGGCCCAGCTCTTCCAGCTTTCTTTTTCCTTGCCATGATAAACACCATGACCAAAAGCAACTGAGAGAGGAAAGGATTTGCTTCATCTTATACTTCCTGGTAACAGGTCCATCACTAAGGGAGATCAAGCCCAGATCCTGGAGGAATGCTGATAACTGCCTGGTTTCCTCTGGCTTGCTCTCTTAACTTTCTTATACAACCCAGGTCAACTGCCTAGGAATAGTGCCACTCACACTGGCCTGAGCCCTCTCACACCAATTAGTATCTCTCTCTCTCTCTCTCTCTCTCTCTCTCTCTCTCTCTCTCTCTCTCTCTCTCACACACACACACACACACACACACACACACACAAACACTCCCTACAAATATGCCTACAGCCCAGTAAGATCCAGGCTATCCCTTAGTTGAGACTCCATCAGAATTACTTTGGGCTGTGTCAAGTTCATAGTTGAAATTAATAGGGAAAAGGTCATCTTTGAAATTATTATCAGAAAATTTGTTCCAACAAAGAATAAAAAAGAATGTTTTAAAAAGTTATGTGAAACAAAAGACAGGGATAAGAAAAGCAACACATGTGTATGCATGAATGTGTGTGAGAGAGAGAGAGACAGAGAGAGATGTATGTATATATATGTATGTATATGTAAGTGTGTGTGAGAGATGTGTGTATATATATATATAATGTAAGTGTGTGTGAGAAAGACATGTGTATGTATGTATATATATGTGTTTGTGTGAGATATATATATATGAGTGTAGGGAGAGAAGATGTGTGTGTATGTGTAAAATAAAAATAAATAAATCTTTTAAAAAAAAGTCAGATGTGGTAAGAACAAGGGAAGCTGACTGACACTCAGGAGAAGCTTGCTGTGGTGGTCACCATCCCGAGATGGCTCCCAGTGCTCCAAGTCTGCTCGTATTCACACCTTCCCATGAATCCTCCCAACACAGACCGCCGAAGCCTTCCGAAGCTAGGAAATATAAGACGTGTCCAATGTGTGGCCTGTTCTCAAATCGCTTGCCCTGTATCACAATTCTCAGCTTTAGCTCGCAGACGTTTGGGGCCTGGTATTCTGTGTTGTGGGAGGAGGTTCTTCCGGGCAGTGCAGGAAGTCACCAGAATCGTTCCCCCCACCCAAGGAACATCAGTGGCACCTGTGCAGCTGTGAGAATCAAACGTGAAGGGCCCCAGTGAACAGAAATCACCTTCAGTGAGCAGCTGCTCCAGAGGAAGCTGACCCATGTGCTCTGCTGACACTCACACCTTGCTAGCCCTGTGAGCGAATCCTCTCAAACTGGATCCTCCAGCCGGAGCCAAGGCCTAAGGTTCGTGTTCACTCCTCACAGCAAGTCTCAAGAAAGACCCTGAGCTGCAGCCAGTCAGCCAGCCTGCTCCCAAATCTCTGATACACCAAAAACACAAGAAATAAAACGTTTTGAGAGATTTGGTCAGCTAGGCACCAAGGGAGAACTAATATGTTATCTTCAGACAGGGTCGCAGGAAGATGTAATCATTGGATCCACAGAAGTTTTTTTCCTCTACCAGGACAAAGTCTGAGAAAACAAACAAAGATGCAAAGCACTGGGCTTGCTCATGACATCAGAGTCACCCAGGTAGCCAACCTGGAACAACCTCTCTGCATTTTTTTCTGTGGGTTATATTGCTCCCTTTTTAAAAATATGTTATTGGCTATTTGCAGTCAAATCCTTCCTTTGACAGAAAAATAAAGATGAAAAATTTAAGAAATCAATTACAAGTGTAACTTTCATATATGTTTATATGTGTGAGTCATAGTGGACAAGCAGAGGTCAGGGGGCAGCTTGCAGTATTTGGTTCTCTCCTTCTTCCACTGTGGGACCTGGGGATTAAAGTCAGGGACCTGGGACTTGGTGGCCAGGACCTTTACCCACAGAGCCATCTTGTCAACCCACATCTTTTAAACCCTCATCATTGCTGATTCAAGCATTAAAAAGAAAGAATGACTACAGCCAATGAAAATAGGGTTGTAAAAGAGAAAGAAGAGAGGTAGAAAAGCACGAGATGATAAACAGTATTGTCTCCAAACAAGGAAACACACGCTGGTGGTTCATAGTGTCGACAATGGTCACCATACCAATGAATATAAATTGAATGTTTATGGGTAATCTAGTCTAATGGAATAAACAGGCCAAGTTTACCCAGTAAGTTCCATAAAAGAACAGAAATACAAATGTAAATGGGAATGAATGCTGTAAATACGGTCATGTTTTTAGGTAACTAAACCCCCAGAGCATCCATTCTATTTTTTCTGATACAGTCGGCAGGACAGTAGTCCTTGCACTGTCCGCATCCTGTCTCTGCCGCCTGTGACTATATTATCCAAGAGCCAGAGGCCTTCACAGGTGTGAGTAAGTCCCTGNGGGGGGAGGACACAGATGTTCCTAGTTGATCAGAAGGGACCCAAAGCCATCACACTTCCTTTTAGAGTGACAACGAGAGGAGAGAGAAGCCTAGAAAAAGATGTGATGCATAAACAAACAAGGAAATGCAAATGGACTGGCTTTAGATTGAAGGAAAAGGGGCCCAGGCCCAGGAATTTGGAAGGCCTCAGACTGAGAAAGACAGAACAACCAAGGTCCCCAAAGAAGCAGAGACAGGTGGTCCTGTTCATGTGAAACCCATTGTGAACAAATGAAAAAAGAGAAGTCAGGAGAACGCTAGCTAGTGCTGGCCCTTCTGTCCCTCCCTCTCCTGATGGCAGATGTGATGTGACCAGCCATAAGGCCTTTCTCCTCTATATTTATGGAACCCTCAAGCCATGAGCCAAAATAAATCCTCCCTTCTTGATGCTGTTTTTGTGAAATGTTTTGTCATAGGAATGAGAAAGAACAACCATGCATGTGCTAAAGAAATCATGTCTGTGTTGCTTAAAGTTACTGCGTGTGAAACGGTCTGTTACTGTTGAGATTATAAAAACCTTTATTCAGCAGGGTGGTGGTGGCACATGTCTTTAATCCCAGCACTCGGGAGGCAGAGGCAGGCGGATCTCTGTGAGGTTGAGGTCAGCCTGGTCTACAAGAGCCAGTGCCAGGACAGGCTCCAAAGCCACAGAGAAACCCTGTCTCAAAAAAAAAAAAAAAAAAAAAAAAAACCTTTCTTCATATTCGCATATCCTCTGAAGCAATTGTCTCTTTTCCTTTAGCAGCAGATAAATTGGAGTTCTTACTCAATACTTCTGATCATTGGTAGCCAAAGGCTGATCTGATGCTGAGACAGGGTATGCCCCATCACTGAACTCTTGAACCCAGTGCCCCCCACTCATCAGATGCCTCCTAGGGAAGAGGCTCCCATTCCCTCCCATTCCCTCGCAGTGGGGAGTCTTGTTCCCTGTTCCTGTCCAGGCAGGTCTTTCTTTCTTAGCTGTGCATTATTAGACAGCAAACCACTCAAAAACCAGGGACTTAAAACACTGACAATTATTCCAGGAAAGCCCCTGTTAGTTCCACTTCTTGCTGTTATGACAAAATGCCCAACAAAGGCAGCCGAAAGACGGATCTGTTTGGCTTACAGTTTGAGGGTGCGGTCTGTCACAGCAGGAAATGCGTGGTGGCCACAGTTTTAAGGCTATGATTAGGTGTGGAGCACAGCGAGGTGAATGTTGGTGCTTAGCTTGCCTTGACTCTTTTTTTTTTTGTTTGTTTGTTTTAAGTACAAGCTGGGGCCCCAGCCCATGGGACGGTGTCACCCATGTTTAGGGTGCATCGTAACACCCCCAGTTAAACAGCCCTGAAAACACTTTTCTGGGGAATGTGTCTCCCAGGTGACTGTAACTCTAGTCAGGCAGATAATGAAGATTAACCTACGACCCGAGCAAGGGCTGGGTGGGGGGGCCTCATTTGCTGGGGTGTTCTCTATCCTGAGCTTGCAGAGGTCTCGTGTACACTGTCACTAAGGCGTTGACATCACGTGTGCTGCTGTGCTGCTGTGTCCGGAAGACACACAGCCTGCTTGTCAGCATCCGCCAGCTCTGACCCTCACACGGCCTTCACCCTCTTGCCTAGCAGCTGCTGACCCCCTAAAAAAGACAGTGGGATCGAGAAGTCCCACTTAGGGCTGACTATTTCAGTCTTGTGTCTTCTACCTTGACTAGTTGTGGGCCCATGCACGCTCCCTGGGGAGAAAAGCAATCATCAGTCTTCCCCAGCTGTACACCCTGAGTGCTAACTGCAGTAATGACGGCCCGCACCGGTGCAACAGTGCAAAGAATAGCATGGCAATAATGGCCTACTTCCTATTTGGATTTAAGTCCTACTCCCCAAGATGTGCCTGGAGCCATTGTCAGGCCTAGAACCTGTAGCTGTTCCAGTCATGGGCTTTAGGGAAGAACCATCTACTATTACCCAGCTAAATGGAAATAGAATTCACTGGCTCCTGGTGACTTATTGTTACACTGCACATTGATACATTTCTCATTCCCCATCAGAGAAACACTATTTGCAGTAGCTGCTGATTAACACACAGATCCACAACCACTATCAGTACAGATAATAAACTTCCTTCTTAAAAGACAAACACTGTATATGTGGGAAACAACAAAGGACTGCGGTGACTGGCTCAGTAGGTAAAGAGCCTCCCGTAGAAGTATGAGGACCACAGTTCAATCCCAGCATCCAGGAGAAACCAGGAGCAGTAGCCCTGGGCAGCTGGAGACCTAAACAACCGAAGAGCTCCTGATTCAAAAGGAGATCCTGTCTCAAAAGACAAGGGGAACCACAGTCAAGGAAGACACCATAGATCTCAACTCTGCCGACACCACCCCCTAAACACACACACACACACACACACACACACACACACACACACACACACACACACCAGTCCTAGCAAACCAAGAACACACGTGTTTCTTTAAATCTCCTATACCAGGCTGAGAGATGTAACCAAGCCATAAAGTTTGGGAATCCCTCTCTAATCGGCATCAGTTGTAATTACCAAATTTTCAAACCACCTTTCCACGTGTGGCAGAGCTATATAAATGTGAAATCTGCAATTCTTGTACTTGCTTGGTGAGAGTGGCGTTGGCCGGTGTATGGAAACTTATTCTCAGAGCTTTGCTGGACTTTTATCATCACCTTGACCAGCACTTCTTTTTTTTTTTTTTTTTTTTTTTTGGTTTTTCGAGACAGGGTTCTCTGTGGCTTTGGAGCCTGTCCTGGAACTAGCTCTGTAGACCAGGCTGGTCTCGAACTCACAGAGATCCGCCTGCCTCTGCCTCCCAAGTGCTGGGATTAAAGGCGTGCGCCACCACCGCCCGGCTTTTTTTCTTTTTTTTTTTTTTTTTTAATTTTTTTTTTCTTTTTTTTTTTTTTTGACCAGCACTTCTTTTAAAAATGCAAGGCCCAGCCTTTGACTGCCCCAGCACTAGCTCCCTGCTTCCCTCCGTCACTCCCTGGCACCACCGCCATCTTCTCTCGAAGAAGCCCCTGGAAGAATGAAGCATTGCTTTCCAATTGCTTTGACTCTTATATTTTCTTTTTTTTTTTTCTGTCTTGTGCTGGCACTCCCAGTGTTTAAAAGCCTGAAGTTGGGTATAGTGTGTACTACAGACGCTGGTCCCAGGCGAGAAAACATGCTCTCTAAAGATGGACTTGCCTTAGGCTCAATTTTAAAATAGAGAAATAATATGGCTGCTTCGTTTCTTTCCTTTCTTGTTGCCCCAAAGATGAGAGATTTCAAATAGATGGTAGATAAAAACAGTACATTGTCGATATGCAAATGATAGATATATGTTAGATTATAGATAGATGTATGAAAAACAGATGACAGATAAGTAGACAGATGTTACTTAAAAAAAAAACTCCTGCCATTGGGAATGATAATGCTCTATGAATATATCTCTTTTTATTAAAGGAGTCTGGAACAATTTTCTTAATAATCTGGCACTGTGAAATTCAAAGACACACACAACACTTTATCTAAAATACCAGTATTACACTTCCTCTAAATAGACAACACTATTTTTACTAGGAATTTGGCAAGCACTTCCACAATGTCATTTTCTGTTTTCATTCCTTGAGAATTTCCTAACAACGAACATGCATAGAAGTTTTAATACACAGCTGGAATCCTTCAATATTTATTGCGGAAATTTAACTGTTTATGATTTTGTCACATTGTTTAATCTTCGAAGTCCCAAGTAAGCTGTAAGCTCACCTGTAATCAGGCCAAGTGATGGAGTCTCCAGGCTGCTGCTTTCCCAGCGTTCCCAGGACCTAGCACGTGACAGTAAGCATTCCTGACATGTCTTGCCAGTGACCAACACTCTAATACCAATGAGGAAGTGAATTAATTCTCACCATGGGACCTGTCCAGACTGTGTCAACGGCTCACAGCGCTGTTTCCTGCCACCTCAACCCTACCCTCACCCCAAGTTCTGTTGTAGAGCCATTAACTGTTTAATTTTACATTCAAGTTTTTCCTGCTTTACCATACACAGAAAATGACTTCCATTTTTTCATTCCATATCCACATATTAGCAATAACACAATTCCACAGAGCATCCAGCGCTCCACAAGGGAAAGACAGCCCATTTGGACTCTGACATTTGGTCATATAGTAGCCATATATATGACTTAATGTTGTATCTACTTTCTATCAGACTTTTAAAGCTGGAAGGCACCTTGGAGATCACTGAGTCCAAGCCCTGGCTTTTATAGGTGGGGGAATCAAGGTCCAGAGACGCTGAGATAGGGCTCAGTGCCCTGGAGCTCACACAGGAAAAGGCTTTGGGGCCTAAAGTCTTTGGAAGGTGGGGGTACTTAAAAATCAAGGCTGTTTATCACTATTGTCTCCCACCAGATTTCCCCTCCACGCCTTCTACATTACCACATTGTGCCCCAGACACTGAAAGTCGTCTGTGCTTGTGGTGTGCTTTTTATCGTAAGGAAACTGCGCTATACAACTGGCCATATTTCCCCTTATCATGTGGACTGCCTCTGAGTGCCAAGCTAACTGAGTGGTTTTGCCATTGAGGCTCCAGTGTGGGAGGAAGTGCCAAAAATGGGACCTAGGAAGTTTTGCAGAGTGGTTTCTCTAAGCCAAAGAAGCCAGGGAACAAAGAGGGATTATTCTGATCAATTGGCCAAAGAGAGGAGAAGACAAAAGTCTCAAGATTCATCAAAGTCTCGCCAGCGGGTGTGTGCATGGGTTTTAAGGCTGACATGGGAGAACTCCTTCTGGAAGCCCAGGAATGATGACATTGTAGTCCTTGGTTTTCTTTTCTACTGTGAAAATGTTGACTGCAAAGCTATTTCTTGGGCTTAGCTCTATTCCACTAGTGTCTAGCCTAATACTTGCGATATCAAATGCCTCTAATAAGCACTTCGATAAAAGTCATGCTCATTAAAAAGTGAACTGGTAAATTATGAGTTTAGTGAAGTAGCCAGTAGAAGCAGAAAGAGCTAGCCGATACATTTTGAATAAGTCTTGAGTTCTCTAAATGTTGACATTTGAAATTTGCGATTTCCTGCAACTAATTGGTTCTAATAATAAACCAAAGTTCCCTGGCTAAACTTAACTCAAAAATTGCTAATAAAAATCTATTGTTGGGATGGAGATGTAGCTCATCTCCATTGCCTGGGGTGCACAATGCTAGGCTCCGTACCAAGTCCTACACAAACCAGACATGGGTGGCACACCTGTAAGTCCAGCACTTGGGTGGAAGAGACAGGATTCGAAGGTTAAGGCCATGATTAGCTACATTGCAAGCTTGAGGCCTGCCTGGGCTACATGAGAGAAAGGCAAATCAGCTCTCCATTCATCATTTCCATTCATTCTCAAAAATGATGAATTCAAGGCTGGGGTGTTGCTCAGTGTAAGCATGAGGACCAGAGTTCAGTTTCTCAGCACCCCTGCAAAATCCAGGTTCATCCGCTTGTAACCCCAGTGTGAGAGGTAGAGGCAGGATTCCCAGAACAAGCTGCCTGGTTAGTCAAGCCAATCAATGAGCTCCAGGTTCAAGTAAAAAGCCTTGTCTCTGTGTCTAAGATGGAGATTTAACTGCGGAAGACACCTGGTGAATGGCACAGGCTCCAGCACACATATTCTCCTACACAAATGCAGATGCACATGTGTGATCATGGACACACAAATACACGAGTGTGATCATGGATGCGCACGAACATGTGTGATCGTGTGTGATCGTGGACATAAAACACACAAGTGTCATCATGGACACTCACACGCAAAAGGAAAAGTTTGAAGTTGGAGTGCATGGGAGTTTGTCTCAAAAATCTGAATATTAAAGAAAGAAGTTTTCAGAAATATAAATTTGTACACCTGTGTAGATCCAGTCATCAAAATATATTTTGAATACAAGTCATCGAGTTACCCTCGGCCTTTTTCAATTGCACAGTATTTCTAAACATGGGGCATGTTCATAAGAGGGGTCAAAGCTTAAGGAACATACTGATTCACAGAATCTTGGTGAGCAAGATTCCAGAATATTCACGTTTAAATAAGTAACTGCCCAGGTGTCTCTTTCTTTGTTCCTAAATATTTATTGAGCACTTCTGATAAGCAAGGCCCTATTTGTTTAGCTGCCCAAATAATGAAATCAATAGGAGATTATATCTCTGTGAGACAAAACCAAATCTTACAGATAAACACAATGAAACGAAGGCTAAAGGGGGAATGGAAGGGCTGGGCTCAGAGGAGAGCTTTAGGGGTCGTGTTGGGGACGTTCAGGAAGAAAACTAGGGTGCAAAAGCTGGTTGGGGAGAGGTTCTAGACTTGAATTGAAGTTATTGATGAGCTCTCGGGAAGCAACTACTGAGGGCTGCTTAGGTTTGTCCCTACCCAGACACTCACAGACAGTGCAGTCAGCATGATGGAAAATCCAGCAATACTTTACCAAAGCCTCCGGCTAGGCCAAACAGCAGCGTGAGTGTGTGCGCCTCCCTCAGATTCACTTGTTGAACTGTTACCTCCCAGGGGGACAGCATAAAGAGGTGGGGCTCTGGAGAAGACGACAGGGTCTGAGGGGTGGCGCTTCATGAATGGGACCAGCGTCCTTCTGAAAGAAAACTCCAGAAAGAAAGCGTCCCCGTTCCATCACAGCCAGAAGGTGTTACTGAGGGGCAGGCTCACGCGGGACACTGGATCTCTTAGTGCTTTGCTCTGGAACCTGCTACTCTCTAGAATTGTGAGAAATAAGGTTATATTGTTTCTAAAGCACCTCATTCAGGGTACTGTGATGGGACACCTTGATTCTAATAAGGCAGCCCAGCTAAGGAAGCCCAGCCTTGCCAGGAGATGTTTAAAGTCTTGGAGAGGAGAGAAGACTGACCCTGGAGAGAGAGAGGGAGAGAGAGGAAGAGGAAGAGGAGGAAGGGAGGGAGAGGAAGGGAGGGAGGGAGAGAGGGAGGGAGGAAGGGAGGGAAGGGAGGGAGAGAGAGAGAGAGAGAGAGAGAGAGAGAGAGAGAGAGAGAGAGAACAAATGACCCCAGCAGCAGCGTTCATTTCTCTCTGCTTCCTGATGGCAGATGAAATGTATCTCGATGCCTCAAGCTCCTGCGGCCAGGCCTTCCTTCCTCAACAAGGAAGTCTGCACTCTTACACTGTTAGCCCAATTAGGCCCCTTCTTCCTTACATTGCTTGCTTTTTTTAAAAAAAAAATCTTTTTTTTTAAGATTTATTTATTATGTATACAACATTCTGCCTCCATGTATGCCTGCACACCAGAGGAGGGCGCCAGATCTCATTACAGATGGTTGTGAGCCACCATGTGGTTGCTGGGAATTGAACTCAAGACCTCTGGAAGAGCAGTCAGTGCTCTTAACCTCTGAGCCATCTCTCCAGTCCCATTGCTTGCTTTTGTAGGATATTTGGTCACAGCGATGAGAAGAGTGACCAGTGTCGGAACATGTAGGAAGCTGGGCCATATCTCTGTAGCTTCTCAGCACTCTGGAAGTGTAACGGAAGAGGGGAAGGAAAAACACAATGTCACTGTCACACCTAGGAGGAAATGTGATACTAAACCAGGGCAGAGAGAATACTTCACAAGACTTACTCAGAGTTACTGTCTATAGAGATATTAGCGCCATGGTTGGAAATTCAAGCTCTTTTCTGATGAACGTTAAACTGAGGGTTGTTCTCCAAAGCGGCCATTGACTACCAGTGTTAACTCAAGTCAGAAAACTTCAGGCCTTCTTTAGTTCTCATTCTCTCTTGGGCATCATTCCATCACCTTTGTCATAAAATGAAATAATGAATCTTTGCATGTTCTTGAGAGGGCAATAAAACTTTTTCTTCTGTTCAAAATTAGAATATTGGAAAATTCTGCTATTCTAGCACCCAACAAAACAACCATGGTTTATTCTTAGTATTCTCTAATGTCCAGCCATCCTTTATTTGCTTGCTGTATCCAGATTATTCTTAAGCTTAGTAAAACTTGGTGAGCACAGTCTTCTTCCAGGCAGAGACTAGAAACCCCTGAATGGTAAACTCTGGATGAACCTAGTAGTACATGCCAGTAATCCTAGCATGCAAGAAGCTGAGGCAGGGGGATTGTAAAGTTAGGGCCAGCCTGTGTCACATGACAAGAACCTGAGTGAAGGGAGATAGATAGATAGATAGATAGATAGATAGATAGATAGATAGATACATACATACATACATACATACATACATACATACATATACATACATACATACATACATACATACATACATACATACGTTAAAGTTAGGGTCAGCCTGTGTCACATAACAAGAACCTGAGTTGAGTGAAGGGAGGGAGATAGATGATAGATAGATAGATAGATAGATAGATAGATAGATAGATAGATAGATGATAGATGGGAGGGAGGGAGGGAGGGAGGGAGGGAGGGAGGGNGGGGGGGGGGGGGGGGGGGGGGGGGGGGGGGCAAGGAGAGTGGAGAAAGGTAAAGAGAGATGAGAGTGTGAGGGGGAAGGAAGGAAGAAGAGAGAAGGAAAGGCAAGGCGGGGATGGGGAGAGGAGAACAGAATGCAGGCAAGCCTTGACTCAAGATATTCTTGCACAGCTCAAATTCTTTATTTAGAATTATCGCATGTGTACACAAAATGCATGTGTGAGGGATGCCCCTGGCACAGTGTGTGTGTGTGTAAGTCAGAGAGCAGCTTTGTGGAGCTGTTTTGCCTTCCTCTTCTATGTGAGTTCTGAGGACCACGTCTCTAGGCTTGAGGAGCAACCCACCTCACCAGCCCCTTGGGCTCTTTTTATCAAAAGAAAGTCAAACTCCGTGATGATCAAAGCAGGTATGTAATTCATGAATTCCAAGCTCTGCTCGCTGGATGCTTTTGATCATTTGGACACTGTGACCCTCAGTAGAGAAAAATGCACACCTGCACATGTATCCTTTTAGTTCAGAGTGCTTGGGGCCCGTCTGAAGGTCTGGGACCTGAGTTAGAAGCACACCGTACTTTCTCACTCTGCAGTGCTCGATGAGGCCGCCTTCGATAGGATCCGCATGTTCCCTTGTTTCCCTAGAAGAGAACATTGTGTGTTGCCAAGATCCATGGACGTGACAGGGAAGATAATCTGTAGTCACATGATACCGTGGGAAAAGCCTCAAGCCCATATTCCGCAAGCATTTTTCAATAGTTTAGAAAATCACCTAGCTTTTTAGAGAGACAAAGGTTTACATTAGGAATTTATAGTTCAAAGAATCCTACAAAATTATCATTCTCGCCTTACAAATCTGAAAACTAAACATTCGGTTTAACCTTCAATCCAGCTTCAGAATCAGGCTTTTTTCCATCCGCAACCCATGTTTTCTCTTTCCCCTCAGATGACAATGGTGGTCTTCTAGCTGCCACAGGGCACTTCCTAGACGTGACTATCCCAGTTGTATGAACTGAAAAGGTCCATGCCTTTGTCCTTACTGGTTTTGTATATCTGACTTCTTAATAGAAATTTTCTAAACTACAAAAAAAATCTGAAACCCACTAATTTTTCTCTGTCATTCAGTCTCCACACTTGCAGACTCGGCTGGTAATATCGACATCTTTGTGAGGGATAAACAAGGCACAGCCCCTGGAGATGCTCAGGGGTGAAGAGCATTTCTGCTCTTGCACAGGATACAAGTCTGGTTCCCCAACCAGGCAGCTCACAATTGCCAATAAATCCATCTCCAGGTCTAACATCCTCTTCTGTCTTCCAAGGGAAGCTCCGGCGTGGGGGTGTACATATATCCACACAGACACACTCAAGCACACATGATGAAAAACCAGAGAATACAAAGGAAGTAGCTGTGTGAGCTGGTGGGCACTGTTCAGCCAGGAATGCTAATGCCAATCTCCGTATGACAACTTTAGCAAACATCTCTATGGCAAGGCTAGGCTGCGATGGGTAATGAGTGCCGTACCACATGAGGGCCCGTGGTAAGATCCCCAATATTGTCACCCTCCCTGAGAGAGTTTTGCTGGGCTGATTTCTGTGAGTTTGAGGCCAGCATGATATACGTGTTGAAAATGAACCCTTCTAAAGTCGAGGTGCAGGGGAATGCATCTGCCACCTCAGTGGTGGGGTTTGCTGGTGGTGGGGGATGGATGCATACAATTCATTGGCCCTCCAGCCCAGCCAATCTATAAGCTCCATATTCTCTAAGAGACCCCAATTAAAACCAATCAAACCAAAAATAACCATAAGATACATAAAGCATACTCAGTGTTGACCTCTGGTCTCCACCCACACTATATACACATGTACTTATATATACTTGTGCACACATACACACACTGCATAACACACACACACACACAATCATCTCGACAGCAATCAACCTACAACCTTGGTAACATGTTTCCCACACTGGAAAAAGCAAGTTAGCTTTCAAATGTTTTATAATTGATAGTTTAGATTTGAAAGCTCTGTTTAATTGATGATATCACAAAATGTTTTTGATTGTTCATTTATTAATACATTGTTAAATTCATAATTGGATTTTAAGCTTCTATGACTATATCTCCTCAAATTTTTGTTTCAAGTAATCTACCTTTCTTTAAAATTGTTATGAAAAATAGAAAATGGTAATTTGGAATTTTTGAGAAATTTTGGATTTGATTATTTGGTTTATAATAAGCTAAAATATTACTACAACTTTAATTGGAAACAAAACTTTCATATCTGTAATTTTGAGACTGACTTTTTCTGTCTATCACTCAGTGGGTAAGTTGCCAAAACCATATGAAATGGCCTATCTGGTGGGGGGAGGGGGTAGGAGGTTGGGGGAGTGGCGGAGGGTGTCACAGGAAATAGCCTCTGGGCATACTGAGGATTTTATAGTCTGGAGTTCACAGTCAAAGGAGAAGCCCACAAGTTATTATCAAGCTGACTTGTGAGTGGAAATAATTCCTTCCATAATTAAAAATGTAGTTGGCTATCCATCCCTTTTCCTGCGGCCTCCATCCCTTGGTGAAAATATTTGGCAAAAAAAGCCTCTGTGCTGTTTGCATGCATATTTAAAAAATTATTCCCCAGCCTCATCCAGCGTGAGAGCTCTTTGTAGGACATCAGCACTGTAGTAGATATCGACAGTTGCCGTGTTCAAGGCTCCTAAGACAACAGCTAAAGGCAGGAAGAACATATTTTCTTCATTTTAAGTCCAAGGTCAGCTGGATCCATTGCTTGGGACCAGAGACAGCCAGAGCAGCATAGTGGTGGGAGCACGAGGTGGTGGAGGCTACTCACTTCATAGCAGCCAGGAAGCAGCAAGAGAGGGGAAGGCAAGAGAGCTGTGTTCTACCCAAGGGCATGCCTCTGGTGGCTGAATTCCCCTAATTAGGCCCCACTTAGTAGTTTCAGCCTCCTCCCAATAATGACCTTATGAATATGTCAATGGGCTAATTCATTGATTAGTTCAGAGTCTTCATAATTCAAATCTTTCTCAATAATTTGGTTCAAAACAAGAGTCTTTTGGTGCCCATGATGAGGGGTGGGATCAACTCTCTTGCTGCAGCAGCCAACAAGGGACCAGTTATCCCAAGGCCAGCGGAGGGCAGGGCAGGGCCAGCTCAGCTTGGATTCCAATATGAATGTTTCTCATGGCCTTCAGTGGTAACACAAGACGTGGACATCAGCACATATCCCAGATGTAGCAGGACAATGACCAGATGGACACAGTCCTCAGCAGCAACTTGGGCCTGGACATCACCATGGTGTCAGGTGGCAGCACAGGTCACTGAGATCAGCAAGGCCCTGGAAGTAGCATGGCCCTCAAGTACTTACATGACCGCAGGCGGTGTTTCAGACTGTGGGCATCCACATGGCCTTCAGTGGTTAACAGGCGCCATGGACTTCAACACAGACCCGGGCTGAAGTAGAGCCACAGACTGAGATATGGCCCTCAGCAGCAGCCCAGTGTAAACAGAGACTACTTTTTTGTTTCCTGGCTGCCCTGACCCAAATAATCACACACTGTTTGGCTGATGACTTAGGTATATTTCTAGCTAGTTCTTACATCTTAAATTATCTGGGTGGTGGCGGCTTTAGTTTCCGGGAGGCAGAGGCAGGAGGATCTCTTGAGTTCAAGGCCAGCCTGGTCTACAAGAGCTAGTTCCAGGATAGGCTCCAAAGCTACAAAGAAACCATGTCTTGAAAATAAATAAATAAATAAATAACCCATTTCTACCTCTCTGTGTATCACCATGAAGCTGTGGCCTACTGGTAAGGTTCTGGCATCCTTCTCTTTTGGCAGCTACATGGTGTCTGACTGACTGCCTTCTTTCTCTCTGTATTCAGCTTAGTTTTCCTGCCTAGCTCTATTGTGCCCTGCCATACGCCAAAGCAACTTCTTTATTAACCAGTGGTAATAAAACATGCTCACAGCATCCAGAGGGGAATCCCACATCAGCCCAGGCCAGGACATCACCTTGGCTCCAGGCTGCAGCAAAGGACGCTAATATGAGCCTCTTCCTCACCACCTTCACGTTGTCAGTTCCTGCTCTCTCCACATCACATGGCCCACTCCGTTTCTCATTATCTCCCATTTCTCCAACATGTGTTTGCTCATCACAATGGGTCATGCTGCAGGTGAGCAGTGCCAGGCCGCCTTGTGTCTTAAGCCAGCCCAGGCCCAGGGGCACATAGCAGGCCTTTCGCTTCTTTTTCTTAAAATACATATTTTTCTTTCATTCTGTGAGAATTTTGTGTGACTCCTGCCATAATCACCCCGCCACATCTGCCTTCCAGTTTCCTGTTGTGCACTTAAGCCTACAGCTACTGTGGTTTTGTGCCCAAGGCTTGCACAAGATCGAACCAGTCAAAATCCCAGCACGGATGAAGGATGTGATCATGCAGCCACACCGTGAACTGAGAATTCAGCTGCAGTTGACTCCCTCTGAGGAAGGGAGAGTCAGCTTCCTTCTGGGATATGGCCCCTGGAATGCTGGCCATTCTCCTGTGGATGGCCCACACCACACACTTAGTAGCAGCACTAATACAACTCTGGCTTGAAGAGAACAGCTAATTTTCTCTTTCTAGTCATATAGGAAAAAAAAAAAACCCTACAGGATTCTCATGCGTGCTTGGAACTTCAAACACAATATCACTTTCATGGCCCAGTCATAGTAGCTCCTTCCATTCTGGTTCTAGGATTGAGAAAACCAATCACTAACCTGTTTTCTTTCCCACAGCAAAATCTATACCAAACACCACTCAGTAGTGTCTTTGGCGAGTCATTTCTGAGGCTCTCTTTCACATTCCTCTTCCATCTTTCTCCCACTTCACAGAGCTCACTACCTCCATGCTCTCCTAAGACTTAGACTATTTAATGGATATTTTGTCCTTCTAGACCAGTGGTTCTCAGCTTGTGAGTAGAACCCCTCTGGGAGTGGAAAGACCCTTTCACAGGGGCCACATAGAGGTAATTACACTATGATTCCTAGGAGTAGCACAATTACAGTTCAAAAGAAGCAATGAAATAATGTTATGGTTGGGGCGGTCACAACAGGAGAGTCACAACACTAGGAAGGTTGAAAAACTGCTCCAGACTGTCAATCTCTCAGGCTTCCAGAACCAGGGTAACCTTTTCTTTCCCCTTCTCATGAGCTGGAAACTGCCAGGCTTTGCTGGTACTGATGCTTGGTCCCCATTATCTCTAGTTTATTATTTGCCCCGTTCTCCAGGATCCATTTTTCAGTTTCTTCTGGCTTTCTAACCCTCACCACACACATTGTGTGCCTCTACCCACACGGATGCAGTAGAGGTGGGCAGTTGCTCAGTATGGCTCACGGTGTACATCTGTTAATGCCCTAAGCACAGGGCACACAAACGAACAAGACTGGGAAGGTGTCAGTCTTGGCCTTCTGCCATGTTTGGGCCCATGAGTTGCTGGGAATTAGCCTATTTCCACTTCTCACCATGGAATTCTGGGATTATAGGTGTGCGCTACTGTGTCTAGCTTTCTATGGGCTCTGGGTGTCTGAACTCAGGTCCTCATTCTTGCATGCATAACAAGCAAATTACCCACTACCATCTAGAGATCCACCACTCCCCTGCTTTTAAACCAGAACAACACTAGCTCTTAGCCTTGGGGTGCTACCATGTGGATTAAATGAGACTGTCTGTAGAAGTTTGCTGGAAGAAAGTCCCCTGAAACTTCACTGCTGATGCCATTCCTAATCCCAAAACTGAGGTCCTGCAGCTGAGGTCCCGCTGCAGCATCTGAGAGAGATCCTCGTGTTCCATTCTGTTCTCCTTGTGCATTTTCGTTTTCACTGCACTTTTTCAACCCCGCATTTTTTCTATATTGACAGTTGGAACATAATTAAAGCAGACCTTTGTGCCTTGTAATAATCAAATTACAGACAAAGGCATGGTGGCTGCAGCCAGAATTTGTGCCCACTCTCTGCTGCGAGAGGCTTTGCACCCCGTGTCCTTCTCGTCACCCCGTGTTCCTTCTCAGCAGTGGCAATCACAGGCACAGCAGTAGCATAAACCCCCTTTCCCTAAGTACGCACTCTGGGTCTGCAGCCTTATTTCCATCGCTCAATCTAATTGCCACAGCTGAGAAAATTTAAATCAACTTAAAATACTTATTAAAACTCTACAGTTCAAAATGTTGGATGCAGCCACGCCTTGCCCTAAAACCCGCTCCTACTGTTAGCCTTCACAGCCACTAATTGACTTCTCCACATCACAGAATTTTATACACAAAACTATAGATTAACCTATTTTGAACATTTCCTGTAATTAAATATGTGAGCTTTTGTGACTGGCTTCTTTCACATAGTGTAATGCTTTCAAAGTCCTTGTCACATGTCTGGGTACATTCTCTTTGGAAATTTTTTATTTCATTGAATTTAAGTTAGTTAGTTAGTGTGTGTGTGTGTGTGTGTGTGTGTATGTATGTATGTATGTATGTATGTGTGTGGTGCCACACAGCACCATGTATGGAGATCAGAGAACAAGTTTCAGGACCTGGTCCTCTCCTTCCTTGTCTTTAAGGCAGAGTCTCTCATTGCTTCTGTGCCGTGTGCTCCGAGCTCGCTGGCACCTGAGCTTCCAGGATGTTCTGTCTCCACCTCTCACTCACTGTAACAATGCTGGGTTTACAGACGACGCTCCTGTATCTGGCTTCACATGGTCCAGGTCATCCTCGCTTACTTTCTGAGTCATCTCTCCAGCCCTTGACTCATTCTCCTAATGGCCAGATAACAGTCTGCTAAGCAGGTTGTTGAATTTTGTTCACACATCCATAAATGGAGATATGGGGGTTTTCATCTTTTTTCCTGTTATGAATAATGGTGCTATAGTGTAAGAAGTGTGCACGTAATAATGAATTTCCAGTCTCCCTACTGTTGGGTCCAATAAGAACCGTAAATTTATTAAGACTGGGTCTGAAAAAGCATGGGATAAAACCGGACTCGCTGAACATAGCGGACAAGGAGGACTGCTGAGAAGTCAAGAACAAGGACATTGGGTTTTGATCCTACTGCACGTACTGGCTTTGTAGGAGCCTAGGCAGTTTGGATGCTCACCTTACTAGACCTGGGAGGAGGTCTTGGACTTCCCACAAGGCAGGGAACCCGAACTGCTCTTCGGGCTGATGAGGGAGGGGGACTTGATTGGGGGAGGGGAAGGGATATGGGGGACGGTGGAGGGGAGGAGGCAGAAATCTTAATAAATAAATAAATAAGTAAAAATAAAAAAATTCACAAACAGAAAAAAAAAGAAACTACCAACCTATTTTCCAGTGTGACCATGTTTTCTACGTTCCCAGAAGCACATTTTTTGTGTTGTGAAGATCTGGATGCTTTTGGGGCTTTTTCTGTAGCCATGGAAGGCTGTTCCGCTTGATTATTGGGCCTAGAACTGCAGGGTAAAGAGAAGAAATGATTGAATGGTACTCCCTGAGGGAGCTTGTGCTGGGTAACTTTCTCATTGCTGTGTGAAGGCCTGACGGAAGCAGCTTCAAGGAAGAAAAGCTTGTTTGGGCTCTTGGTTTTACAAGGGTTTCAGCCCATCGTGGTGGACAGTATTGGAGCAGGAACTCAAGGCATAGGGTCCAACTGCCACCACAGACGGTGGCAGAGTGACAGAGTCCTAGTATGACACTCGCTTCCTCCCGTTTTCCTTCGTGCTCACTCTGAAACACTAGCCCACAGTATGGGTGGCCCCCACTATCCCCTCAGTTACATCTCTGGAAGCAGCCAGAGTTACATCTCCTCAGGGATTCTGAATTCAGTCAAGTCAGCAATGAAGAGCTCTTTCCCACAGGAGCTCTTCCCCTCAGAGGAGATTTTGGTGTCCATAGCTCTGCAGAAATGCCAGCCCATGTCAGCTTCCTGCTGGGAACTTTGCTTCTTACGACTTTCCAGCTTTTCCTAATCTGTTTCCGAGAGGTGTCTAAAATAAAAAAGCTGTCTGCTCTGAAGGATTTCCTGCCTCAGCCTTCATGGAGATGCAAGTTAATCCAAATCACCAAAGTGAAAAAAACGGCTAAGCGAATAAAGACAGCCGTAAGTGGTCAGAAAGCTAGAAGCTGTGTGCCCTGAAGAAGCCTCTCTGTTATTTTCCCACTTAATGTTTTAAATGTTTGTATGAAGTAATAAATATTACTGTTTTAAGGTAAAAGATTACTTTTTCCCCATCAATATAACACCTTTTAATCTTTTATCCCAAATCAAGGGAGACTGTGGTTCTAACTATGGTGTCCTGCTCCTCATTTAGGAGGCCATGCGTGCATTTCCATCTGACTCTCTTAAAGCTCCTTCCCTAGTCTCACTACTATAACACATTACTGTGTTCATGACGTCACTTCTTTCATCACGTGACTGGAACACTGGATAGAAAAAACTTAAGGAAGGAGAGGCTTGTGGCTTCAGAGGAGCCTCTCGTGGTTGGGCAGAGAGGTTTCTGGTACAGCTCCATCATAAGGTGATGGATGGAAGCAGCCTCTTTGCATTTCAGCCGAAAGTGAAATTTCATACACTATGATATGGCCTGACGCTCTGTTTCGTGAGGAGATAAAAAGTGCGTGTGTGTTACCTGACGACAGCTAGGGCTTCAGCCGGCCTCATCTATCTCTAGACCGGGCGGTTTGCAGGACATTTTCTCTTTGAGTTTTCAAAAATTCCCCAGGTATCAAAAACAAATAAACATAATTTGAGTGGTCAGAACAGAACCAGGACCTTCTCTCAGGAAGGAGTGCAAAAGACACTCCCAAGATGCCCAAGAGTTGGGACAACTATCCTAGGCCACAGAACCTTAGAGCCTACGAGCTCCAAAGGGCAGGATTACAAGGACAGTGTGAATGATGTACCAGCGTTGAGCTGCACTGTGGTGAACTGAGGACAGAAGAACATGTCTGCATCTGTGCGCAAGAATCTGGGTCATAAGACAATCACTCATACTTTGATGGCCTCTAGGGTCTCCCTTTGCTGGAGAAGATCAACTCCCTTCCCACTTCCCAGTGCTCTGCTTGCCCAAGTGCTTGAGGAATACTGAACCAGGAGCCTTCTATGCACCCCTCTAGAGAGACAGAATGAGGCCTGTGGAGGAAGGTTTTCAGGAGAAAGCTTGTTTTGCATCATGGATTCTCCATGTCTTCCTGCTTTGATGGAATAGCTGCTACCAAGACCTGGCACAGAGCAGACCTGAGGCAGCAAACTCTACAGGAGCAAGTACAAGGGAGCAATGGCTGAAGGAGTAGGCCAGAACCAGAGACCTCTGCTGGTCTGGGTGCGAGTCTGGGCTCCAAGGGAGTAGGCTTGAGCCAGGACCTTTGTGGGTCTAGGTGTGAGCCTGGGACCTCTGAGGGAGTAAGCAGGAGAACAGAGATCTCTGCAGGTCTGGGCACAAGTCTGGGACCTCCAAGGGTATAGGCCAGAACAAGAAACCTTTGAAGGTCTGGGCAAAAATCTGGAACCTCTGAGGGAATAGGCCTGAGCCAGAACCTCTGAGGATCTGGGCATGAGTCTGGGACCTCTAAAAGAGTAGGCCTGAGCCAGGACCTCTGTGGAGCTGGGCCCAAGCCAGGGACAGCTACAGAAACAGGTTGGAGCCAGCAACCTCCACTGGAGCAGGCCTGAGGTAGTGAACTCCACAAGAGCAGGTACAAAGACGTGACAGCTGGAGGAGGCTGAAGTCAGAGACCTGTGGGCATAAGTCTGGGACCTATGCAGAAGCAGGCCCAGGCCAGGGGCATCTACTGAAATAGGCCTGAGCCAGCAACCTCCACCAAAACAGGCGTTAGGCAGCGAACTCCATAGAAGCAGGTACAAGAGAGCAACCCCCCACCCTGAGGGAGCATGCCCCAGTCAGAGAACTTACCAGGACCAGGAATATATACAAGGAAGCCATTGCTGAGTGAACAGGCCCAAACCAGAGACCTCTGACTGAACGGACGTGAATTAGTAACCTTTGAGATAGCAGTCTTGAGTCAGCTACATCCTCTGGAGCAGGCCTGAGTCAATGACCTCTGCTAGAGCAGGCCCAAGGCAGCAACCTCAGCAAATAGAGCCCAAAGCAAGCAATCTCCATGGAAGCAGGCACGAATGACCCCTGGTATTGCAGAGCAAATCCCAAGAGCACTAAGTGGACCTTCAGGAACATGGAGTGGCCAACAGGGTGACTACACCACGATGAGAAAACATCTAAGCCTTGATCTCCTGGCACATGGAAGATTGATAACCAGGGTCGCAGACAGCCCCAACTACACCAATCAGAGAAAAAGATGGGTAGACAAGGTAAGAGCATACACAACATCACAAAGAACAGGACACCAATAAAATCTAGTGGCCCTACAACAGCAAGACTTGAACAACCAAATATAGATAAAGCAGAAGAAAATGACATAAAAATAATGTTAGGAGAATGTTTGAGGCCCTAAGATAGGAAATGAAAATTTCTCTCAAAGAAATGGAGGAAAAGACAAATAAAAAATTAGAAGACAGCAACTAAGTACTTAAAGAAAAGCAAGAGAAAACAATCAAACATATGAAAGAAACTGTTTAAGACTTGAAAACTGAAATAAAGACAATAAAGAAAACACATGCTGAGGGAATTATAGAAACATAAATCATGAGAAAACAATCAGGAAACACAAACACAAGCATAAATAGCAGAATACAAGAGATGGAAGACAGAAGATATAATAGAGGAAATAGACTCATCAGTCAAAGAAAACATTAAATCTAACAAAAGTTTAACACAAAATATCCAGGAAATATGGGATACCATGAAAATACCAAACCTAAGAATCATACATATAGAAGAAGTCCAACTCAAAAGCACAGAAAATATATTTAATAAAATCATAGAAGAAAACTTTCCCAACATAAAGAAAGATATGCCTATGAAGATAAAAGAAGCTTACAGAATACCAAAATATTGGATCAAAAAAAAAGTTCCCTTGTTACATAATAATCAAAACACTAAACATACAGAATAAAGAAAGACTATTAAGAGCTGCAAAGGACAAAAAGCCAAGTAACATATAAAAGCAGACCTATCAGAATTACACCTGCTTCTCAATGGAAACAATGAAAGCCAAAAGGTACTGGTCAAGCATTGTGCAGACATTAAGAGACCACGGATGCCAGCCCAGACTATGACACCCAGCAACAATTTCAATAACCATAGAAAGACAAAACAAGATATTCTGTGACAAAACCAGATTTAATTAATACCTAGCCACAAACCCAGCCCCAAACAAAGCACTAGAAGGAAACTCCAACGCAAGGAAATTGGCTTCATCAACAAAACGCAGACAATTGATGATCTCACAGCAGCAAATCCCAAAGAAGGGGAAAACATACAAAACAATATCACTAACAATGAAACCCAAATGAACAGGAGATAACAATCAAGGGTCATTAATATCCCTTAAATGTAAATGGACTCAAATCACCTATAAAAAGGCACAGGCTAACAGACTGGATATGAAAACAGAATCCACCTTTCTGCTGCATACAAGAAACACACCTCAACCTCAAAGATATCACTTCAGAGTAAAGGATTGGAAAAAAATTTTCCAACCAAATGGACCTAAGAAACAAGCTGGTGTAGCTATTCTAATACCTAACAAAATAGACTTCAAACCAAAATCAATCAAAAGAGACAAAGAAAGACATTTCATATTAGTCACAGGAAAAAATAATCAAGAGGAAAACTCAATGCTGAGCATCTAGGCCCCAAATACAAGGGCACTCTCATATGTAAAAGAAACACTTCTAAAGCTTAAATCACACATTAAACCCCACATACTAATAGTGGGAGACTTCAACACTTCACTTTCACCACTGGACAGGTCTATCAGATAAAAAATATTAACAGAGAAATAAGGGAACTAACAGATGTTATGACTCAAATGGACTTAACAGCCATCTATAGAACATTCCATCCAAACAGAAAAGAATATACCTTCTTCTCAGCACCTTAAGGAACCTTTTAAAAAACTGACCACATACTAGGTAACAAAGAAAACCTCAACAGATACAAAAATATTGGAATAACCCCATGTATCTTATCGGATTACCATGGCTTAATATTAGAATTTAACAGCAACACTAATTCAAGAAAGCCCATGAATACATGGAAATAAAAAAATGCTCATTTGAATCAGCAATGGGTCAAGGAAGAAGTAAAAGAAGAAATTAAAGACTTTCTAAAATTCAATGAAAATGACCACACAACATACCCAAATTTGTGGGACACAATGAAAGCAGTGTTAAGAGGTAAGTTTACAGCACTAATACTTACATGAAGGAGCTGGGAAAATCCCACTCTAGTGAATTAACAGAACATTTGAGCATCTAGAACAAAATGAAGTAAACTCACCCAGGACCAGACTGCAGGAAATAATCAAATTGAGAGGTACAATCAACAAAATAGAAACAAAATAAAATAAAAAGAATCAATGAGACAAAGAGTTGGTTCTTCAAGAAAATCAACAAAATAGATAAACCTTTATTCAAACTAACCAAAAGGCAGAGAGAGAATATCCAAATTAACAAAATCAGAAATGAAAAGGGAGACATAACAACAGACATGGAGGAAATACAGGGAATCATTAGGTCATATTTCAAAAACCTGAACTCCACAAAATTGGAAAACTTAAAGGAAATGGACAACTTTCTGGATGAATATCACTTACCAAAATTAAATCAAGAACAGATAAACAAATTAAGCAGACCTATAACTGCTGAAGAAATAGAAACAGTCATCAAAAGTCTCCCAATCAAAAAAAAAAAGAGCCCAGGACAAGAATGTGACAAGATATTTTTTTAATTTTTATTTATTTATTAAAGATTTCTGACTCTTCCCTGCCACGGCCTCCCATTTCCCTCCCCCTCCCCCATTCAAGTCCCCCTCCCTCATTAGCCCACAGAGCAATCAAGTTTCCCAGCCCTGTGGGAAGTCCAAGGACCACCCACCTTCATTCAGGTCTAGTAAGGTGAGCATCCAAACTGCCTAGGCTCCCACAAAGCCAGTTCGTGCAGTAGGATCAAAAACCCATTGCCATTGTTCTTGAGTTCTCAGTAGTC
>NW_026067923.1:513631-565954 GCF_014885135.2 Alexandromys fortis
GAACATAGTAGAGCATATACTTTTGTTGTATGATAAGACCTCTCTTGGGTATATTCCCAAGAGTGGTATTGCTGGGTCCAGGGGTAGGTTGATCCCGAATTTTCTGAGAAACCGCCACACTGCTTTCCAAAGTGGTTGCACAAGTTTGCATTCCCACCAGCAATGGATGAGTGTACCCCTTTCTCCACAACCTCCCCAGCAAAGGCTATCATTGGTGTTTTTGATTTTAGCCATTCTGACAGGTGTAAGATGGTATCTTAATGTTGTCTTGATTTGCATTTCCCTGATCGCTAAGGAAGTTGAGCATGACCTTAAGTGTCTTTTGGCCATTTGAACTTCTTCTGTTGAGAATTCTCTGTTCAGCTCAGTGCCCCATTTTATAATTGGATTGATTAGCCTTTTACGGTCTAGTTTCTTGAGTTCTTTATATATTTTGGAGATCAGTCCTTTGTAAGTTGCAGGGATAGTGAAGATCTTCTCCCAGTCAGTGGGTTGCCTTTGTGTCTTAGCAACAGTGTCCTTTGCTTTACAGAAGCTTCTCAGTCTCAGGAGGTCCCATTTATTCAATGAGGCCCTTAATGTCTGTGCTGCCGGGGTTTCCAAAGAAGAAGTAATATTAATACTCCTCAAATTGTTCTACACAATAAAAACAGAAGGAACATTGCCAAACTCTTTTTATGAGGCTATAATTACCCTGATACCCAAATCACAGAAAGATATTACTAAGAAAGAGAAGTACAGACCAATCTCACTCATGAACATTGATGCAAAAATACTAAATAAAATACTAGCAAATTGAATCCAAGAACACATCAGAACGATCTTCTACCATGATCAAGTCGACTTCATTTCAGAGATGTAGGGATGGTTCAACATATAAAAATCTGTCAATGTAATCCACCATATAAACAAACTGAAAAATAAAAACCACATGATCATCTCATTAAATACTAAAAAAACTTTTGACAAAATACAACATCTCTTCATGATAAAGGTCTTGGAGAGAGCAGGGATACAAGGAACATACCTAAACATAACAACAGCAATATACAGCAAGCCAACAGCCAACATCAAACTAAATGGAGAGAAACTCACAGTGATCCCACTGAAATCAGGAACAAGACAAGGTTGTCCACTCTCTCCTTATCTATTCAATATAGTCCTTGAGGTCCTAGCTAGAGAAATAAGACAGCAAAAGGAGATCAAGGGCATATGAATCAGAAAAGATGAAGTCAAATTCTTACCATTTGCAGATGATGTGATAGTTTACATAAGCAACCCCAAAAATTATACAAAGGAAATTCTACAACTCATAAATGCTTTCAGTAATGTAGCAAGATACAAAATTAACTCAAAAAATTAGCAGCCCTCCTGTATACAGATGATATATGGGCTGAGAAAGAAATTGGAGAACTATCACCTTTCACAATAGCCACGAATAGCATAAAATACCTTGGAGTAACTCTAACCAAACAAGTGGAATACATGTACGACAAGAACTTTAAATCTTTGAAGAAAGAAATTGAAGAAGACACTAGAAAATCGAAAGATCTACTATTATCATTGGTAGATAGAATTAACATAGTAAAAATGAAAATTTTCCCAAAAGCAATCTACAATTTCAATGCAATGCCCATCATAATCTCAGAAAAATTCTTCACAGACCTCTAAAAAACAGTACTCAACTTCACATGGGAAAAAAAACTCAGAATAGCCAAAACAATCTTGTACAATAAAGAACTTCTGGAGGCATCACAATCCCTGACTTCAAACTCTACTACAGAACTACAGTACTGAAAACAACCTGGTATTGGCATAAAATCAGACAGGAGGACCAAAGGAACTGAATCAAAGACCCAGATATTAATACACACACCTACAAACACCTGATTTTTGAGAAAGAAACAAAAAATATAAAATAGAAAAAGAAAACATATTCAACAAATGTTGCAGGCATAACTGGATATTAACATGTAGAAGAATGAAAATAGATCCATATCTATCTCCATGGAGAAAATTCAAATCTAAATGGATCAAAGACCTCAACATAAAGCCAACCACACTGAACCTCATAGAAGAGAAAATGGGAAGTACACTTGAACTCATTGGCACAGGAGACCACTTCCTAAATATAACCTCAGTATCACAGACATTGAGAGAAACAATTAATAAATGGGACCTTCTGTAACTGAAAAGTGTGTGTAAAGCAAAGGACATGGTCAACAAGACAGCACAGGAGCTTACAGAATTGGAAAAGATCTTCACTAACCTCACATTGGACAGAGGGCTGATCTCCAAAATATACAAAGAACTCAATTTTGCCTCCAGAATAAACTGCTTTGAGGCAAGCTGTATTTATACATATTGTATATGTAGTTTAAGAACATACTCAGACCCAGACTTTCCCTTCCCCTGTAACACTGTACTGGGCCTGCTGGAGGCAAATATGAGTAACTCTGGCCAGGGAACCTGGATTCAAAATGCCCTAATACTGTATTTCAATGTGGAAACAGTTTTATGAATTTTTTATAGTGACAGAACAAAGGAAGTCACAAATCAACACATTTATGAATTATTTGATTTTAATTATGTGTGTATGGTGGCGGAAGAGGGTATGTGCCTGATGCCTTGGAGGCCAGAAGCATCCAATCACCATGGAAATGCAGCTACTGACGCATGGGTCCTAACTGTGGTCCTCTGGAAGGGAAGTGTGTGTTCTTAGTGGCTGAGGTCTCACCAGCCTCTCCAGGCATTTATTCAAAAACTCCGTGAGAGCAACATGTAGGCAGGTGTCCTGCCTGGTGTTTTCTGCCAACTCAACACAAGCTGGAGTTGTCTGGGAAGACAAAATGCCCTTCGACTTGGCCTGTAGACATGTCTGGGGAAGGGTCCAGCTCACTGAAGGTAGTGCCACCCTTGGCAAGGTGGTCAAGAGTTATGTAGGAAAGTGTGCTGAGTGAGCTCCGAGGAGCGACCCAGCTAGCCACACTCCTCATGGCTCTGCATCAGCTCCTCCCTCCAGGCTCCTACTTTGAGTCCCTATTCTGACTTCCTTTGATGATGGACTGTGATGTAGAACTATGAGAGAATAAACTCTTTCCTCCCCAAGTTGCTTTTGGTCCTGGCGGTTTTATCACAGCAATAGGATCCTTAAGGAAGACAGCAGGTTATAGTAAAGTAAGGACATCTCAGCCTTAGGCCTCAGATGCTATCTGGTGACATTCTTAGTCTCTTTGGGTTGGGAGAAGTTAGTGGCTTCTTAAGAATACAGTTTAAAGATTTTGATATAAAAGGATGTTAGGTCAGACATAGGGGAGACATAAGTGACTTTCAAAGTGACTGAAAATAGCTCCAGATAATTCACCTGTGCTCTGCAACATTCTAACACTCCTGGTCACAAAGGTTAGTCATTGGGTCTTGTAGAATGTTTAACAAGGGTGTGGCCTCTCTCTCTCTCTCTCTCTCTCTCTCTCTCTCTCTCTCTCTCTCACACACACACACACACACACACACACACACACACACACACACACACCAACTTCAGTTCCCACTGTCCATGCATTGTGGAAAGATGTAGCTGGATCACTTCCGTCTTCATGCGTTTGGCAGCAGGACATCTTTGTGAAGGATAAATTTGTTTATTGACTGTGTTGACTCTACACAACTCAAGGAAATAGAATGTCCCTATTTGCCTATTACCCAATAGCGAGACAGAACTTGGGAGACAATCTCCTCTGGAGACAATCTGCTCTGGAGACAATCATCTGCTCTGGAGACAGGTTTAGGTAGAGGAGTATAAGGATACAGGCTTTTGAAAATTGAGTTCTGATGGTGGTGCCCTGACTGTCGAAGGAAGTTTCCCTTCCCTTTCACCTCCACACCTCATACCCCAACCCATCTTCCTTCTGTAGACTGACTAATGTCAGTCATATGGAGAACTTGCAACAGCTTCCTTGAGCTTCCATTAAGATCAGCCTGTTGTAGACTGTGTCCAGTTAACTAAAAGATTTGTGGTGGGGGTGGTTGGAAGACCGAGGAGAGAGATTAAGGGAAATTTTCAGTAGAGGATGGTTTTGACTGACTCTGGCTGCAGTGTTCTGAGCACCTACAGTGAGAGCGTGTATCCACCCTCTTTACACCTTCCCTTCCCTCTGCCCTTGGCTTTGGCTGGAGGCCACATGAGTTCTCTGCCCTTGTTGCTGCCTGATGATCAGTGAGCACTGACTCACCAGCCCACAGAATGGGCACTGCCAGAGGACTGAGAGCTCACCTTCCTCGCCTTTGCCCTTTCCAGAGAAACTTGCCTTTCTGATGATAATTGGTGTAGAGAATTTGTGTACTTCAATTTTCATTTATCTTTTACCCCCTTCTTCCCACTCCCCCACTTCTCCTCATTTCTTTCTTTCGTGTATGTGACATGGTGTGTGTGTGTGTGTGTGTGTGTGTGTGTGTGTGTGTGTTTATGTGTGCATGCTCATGCGAGGCAGCTCATAGCCACATTTTGAATATCTTTGGAATAGCATGATCTGGGGATGCCCATGCTACCTCTTTTTCACCTGACTTCTATACCTGCCTCCCTAGCTCCCCTTCCCCATGTATCTGCTTCTGAACGTCATGCACTGGTACATCCTTGCGAAGCTGTCTTTCATTACTCTGCAGCCTGTGTAGGCACCTGTCTACAGTGCAAGGGTTCCCCTGTGCTCTCTGTAAGCTCTGTCTGGGCAGTCACAGGCATGGGAGCTCAGCATGCTTGTTTACATTATGGGATCCTGCTGAAGACAGGTTGACCAGAACTGAAGAACGTTCCTGACCCAACCTCAGCCACACAGTGCTGGACTATGGAAACCCCCACAGCATGACTTAACACCAGCTGTCCCATTTAATCACCTGGACACTTAAAAACCATGCAACTGTCCGTGCTTATTAAGGATTATAAAAACATACACACCAAATGCCCCACTAATTCTGCTACACGTCCAGGCAGATAGATCCACAACTGGATTTATTTAGTGACATTTTTTCTAGGAGAGATTATGAGAGCTGTGCCTCAAATTTCTCTACTTCTGATTGCAGATTTTCATACAGGAAGTATACGAAACCTATTTATGTACTTATGTCTTAACCAGCTGCAGGAAGACTGAAGTTTCCGACTTGTAGTTGGCATGGTAATTTGTGCGTGTTTGTGGAGTGGATGCAATAGATCATGAGGTACAGGTGTACAGCAACTGACCATCCAGTCAGGGTGACTAGGGGTGTCTCCTGGGACATGTGTTTCTGTATTGGATCTTTTGAACCCCCTTTTCTAGTTCTGTATGAAATATATAAAAGTTGCGAGGGCAGATGAAGTGGCTCAGTGGTCTTGCTGAGTCTCTTGCTGCCAAGTCTGGTGGGCTGGCCTCAGTGCCTGGAAGCCCCTGGTGAGAGGAGAGAATTGATTCCTGAAAATTGTCTCATATCCCTTACACATGAGTGTCTGGGCAGGTTGGCAACACCCTCCCCTTCCATACCCTACATAAATACAGAATTACAACACAAACTACATAAAAAGTACTGTATGGTCGATCAGAGTCACCCTGCTATAGGACGGACTTTCAGAGCATCGCCCTGACCTGTCTGTAGCCCGGCGACTCTTGTCTGACCCCCATCCTCTCCCTCCCAGCCCACAGCTCTGTGACTGTTACTGCTCTCTTTCCCGCTGTGAGACAAACTCTTTCCACACATGAGCAATGATATGCAGAGTTAGACTTTCTGGGCGTGGCTTTTCACTTCACGCTGTCTCCAGTCCATTGCCGCAGATGAAGGTATTTCCTTCTTCATGTGGCGGGATGATATTCCACTGTTATACAGATCCCATTTTCTGTATCATCTGACAGGGAACTCTTTGACTCCGTATTCAGCTATCGCGAGAAGTGCTGTGGCCATACTGTCTCTTTGATATACTGACTAGAATTGCTGAATCATATACCAATTTTTTAATTTTGTTTTTGTTTTTTTGAGACAGAGTTTCTCTGTGTAATAGTCCTGGCTGTCCTGGAATTCACTCTGTAGACCAGGCTGACCTCCAACTCACTGAGATCTGCTTGCCTCTGCCTTCCAAGTGCTGAGATTAAAGATGTGTGCCACCCCTGCCCAGCTTCATATACTAATTTTGACTGAGAAACTTTCACACTCTTTTTCCATAATATTTTACTTATTTATATGCTCATCGGATTTTGTTATTCTTGCCTTTTTGGTAAAATGATTCTGAGTCAAACAGAATGGAAACTCACAACAGTTTTGATTTACAGTTCCCTGATGATTGAAATGGTGAGGCTTCTCTTCCCATATAATCTTTGATCACTCGTACATGAGAAGATCAAGTTCTGAATCAATCAAGGTTGTTCCTCGCTGCTACTGGGCTTTACCTAGCATTGCATCATCGGTTTCATTCTTCAACGTTAATTTATTTAATGTACCCTTTATGAAGAAATTCCTGCTTAAAGCCCTTTCGCTGAGTGTTATGGGAGGAGGGAGGGGAGGAAAGTAGCTTTCCCTCTGCCCCTGCTCCTGGGGAGCCAGCCAAGGAGCAAAGTGTAAGGAGGACAAAGGTCAGAGCACTGCCAAAGGAGGAAGTGCTGGGCGCGTGCACCAGCAGCACGAGAGGTTCTGCTTAGCTTGTCGTGTGTGCAGTTATCTATTATTCTTTCCAGTTGTGGAAGAAATCAAGGGTTGGCTAAAGCAGCATTCACATTATGCCCAGCTTCTACAAACAGGCTCATCTGAATCTAGATAGAACTTACCAGATATTCTGCATGTGACAATTCCCATTTGAATTCCTCTCTCAGCACCAATTTTCTTAGCCTTTCTTGCCCTTCTTTTTATTGTTTATTGACTTTAGAAACTAGCAAAGAGATGGGGTGGGAAATGGGAAAGTACTCTGCTGGAAAAGGCAGCCTTTCTAAACGCGAATTCTCGATGCATTTAGAAATATCCCTACAGAACGTTGGGTGTCCCCGGATAGCCCCACAAGCAAGTATAGCTGAGATAGTTCTCAGGCTGACAAGAAAAAGATACGAGTACTATTTACTGACTGTTTAAATGCTAGGCATTTATGCTAAGAGCTGAGATGTTGCTTCTTATTTAATAGTCAGAACATCTTTTGAATAATTGTATCTTCTCTTTGTGGTGGGGAGATGTACCCAAGGTCATTAGGGTCGCTTGCAGTGGAGCTGATGCAGAACCCAGGTCTGTCATTAGAGCATGAAGACTGGTTTTAATAAGTGTTGGAACTGGGCTGGAGAGATGGCTCAGTGGTTAAGTGCATTGCCTGCTCTTCCAAGGGTCCTGAGTTCAATTCCCAGCAACCACATGGTGACTCACAACCATCTATAATGAGGTCTGGTGCCCTCTTCTGGCCTGCAGAAATACACACGACAGAATATTGTATACATAATAAATAAATAAGTATTTTTTAAAAAGTGTTGGACCTTTAGTCCTTCAAGGAGTACATGGCACTTGGGGACTTTTAATAAATTATCTACTGAATGAGTGAATCAGTGGCTTATTCTCTGGCTTTAGAGCGAATCTCTGGCAAGTGGGTCAAGTCACATGACCAGTAGGCATTCCCACTATGGATTCCAAGCTTGAGTCCCACCTTGACGCGCCGTCTTCCAGAAAAGAAAAGTGTAATAGAATTGGCACCCAGGTCTTCCGGCTGCTCACAGTAAACAGGAGATTGCTCCCAGGCCTGTGTCTCCAGTGCCTTTTCTGCAGGGTGCCCTCGGCTCTCTCAAAGCGCCTCAGTATTCTCTTCGGACTCCAGCAGTCTTCTAGATAAGACCCTTCACATACAAACTCTGAAAGCTAGCCCCGCCGCTGTAAGAAACCATCTTTCCACATATGGTCACACCTCCTTCGGACCCCGAGCCCCCGTGGACAGCAAGATTCGTCTTTTCCTCTCACTTTTGCCCCCTTTCTACTTCCAAAATTGTTTTCGAATAATTCTTTAGATGATGATACAAAACCAACATAATTTCTTAATAGCCTTCTTATGTTCCCCACATTAACTTCCTGCCACAGCGGTCAGCTCGGGGAGTCCTCATTTCCTGACCTGCTCTCCTGCCTTCCCCCTGGTCCAGCATTGGCTGTGCCCCGGATCTGAAGCCCCTTTAAAAAAGCTTGATGCTTTTGCAAAGCACAGACAAGATCCTTCTTAGAATGTCCCTCCATTTGGGTTTGTCAGAGGCCAGAGAGGGAATTTTCTCCTGCACGTTCATTCCGGGGAGCTCAGATGGGTCCGTTTGTCATCTTACCAAAGATAGTGGCTGTTGTGAGGACCAGGAAGGAAAAGAAAAGAACATGCTAGAGCGTATCACTGTCAATATCCCATTTGAATTTCAAATCCAACAAAACAAACGAAGGAAGGACTTAGTGTAAATGACTTTTGCTGGAGCTGAATTTGGGGTGCTGGCAGATGCCCACTCTGCCCTGCTGCTGCTGCAACTGTGTTCCCACTGAGGTTTGGAGCATTCCTGGAGGCCCAAGTGAATCACAGCTCTCAGTGTTCCTCTGCACGAATGTGAATGTAGCCACCGTGACACTTGAATGTCTGGCTCTTGCACATCACTGGCAGGGACGTGTCTACACAGCCCTGGACCTGGCCTACAAGATGTAAGGCAACCTTTTCAAGACCATGAGATTTTAATAGTCTTTAAAGTGAAGTTACTAGACATCATAGTTTTCCTGGGTAAAACATACAATTAGTGTATGAATCTAGCTTTTACAGGAGACATGTGTGCAGGGTGTTTGTTTAACTAGCCCCAGACTGATTGGCATGCAGGCCTACTCCAATATTTTTCTATTAGTCTGTGAATAGGCAGTCCAATGAATTATTTATTGGGTTCGCACATCCTGGTGCTTTCCTTTTCTTTTTTTGTTAAGAACGTTCTCTATTAGAAGTCATGGCCTCCTTTAGTCGATTAACCTTCCCCTGTCCGGCTCTCCTAGCTTGAGGAAGAAACCATTAAAATCCCCAGCCAACACTTTGAAGTGCAGAGAAAAGGGCTGTGCCTGCTCAAGACCTTCATCACCCCCGATTGGAATCTTCCTTCTCTCCGAGCTGATTGCAGGGGTTGTACCGCACAGACACCCACACTGAACTATTTTTGAGACAAGTACAGCTTCTGTGAAGGAGGAGCGACAGCTAGCTGGCCTCTCTTCCTGACAGACCTCGGCCACGGTTCCTGAAGAGAAGACAGGTGCTGGGGCAGGGTTTCTTCAAAAGCGATCTTATCTTCCCTCTGTCCTTTCTGGCACCGTTCCTTGTCCTTTTTCTTTCTTTTTAACATCTAGGACCAAGATTCTACTGTGGCAGCTCTTCCCCCTAGCTCGAGCCATGGTGACCAAGGAGAGAAAGAGAGCAGAAGGATTAGATTCTGATGCACACTCTGCCATCACTGCTGGCAGAATTTATTGGGGGATTGGCTAGAATCTGCGAGTGGAGAAGTCAGCACTAACTCCTGATTTGTGACCCATGCAGTAAGAAGGAAACTCATGCCAGGTTCTGAGGTGGGAACTCAGCTTGAGGAGTAGCAGGTGGAGGGAGAGGGTTCAAGAATTTGATCTGAGATGCCCATGGGAGGGTCAAGGAAATGCAGACCTGGAATTTAGGGGAGTCTACAGGGAAAAGAGCACCAGGCTTTGCCGCACATTTAGAACTATAGTTTTAGTAAAATATCTTGAAAATGCATTTAATATACCTGAGAGCTGTGGAATATTTATTTGACTATGTATAGATGAGCTGCATTTGTTTATGATGTGGAATATTTGTTTAACTAAGCAAAGATGTGTTGCCTTTGTTTAACTGGGTAAAGATGCCTACCTAAGGCACCTGATTGATCTAATGAGAAGCTGAATGGCCAATAGCAAGGAGGAGGCATTGGTGGAACTGGCAGGCAGGGAAAGTATGTAGCAGAATGACTTTAGGTTCAGGGAAGAAAAAAAAGACAAAATGGAGACACTAGGGGCCAAGTGTCTAGACATAGAAATGGGGGAAGCAGGAAAGTAGAACATACAGAATGAAAGAAAGGCAAAATGTCAATGAAGAGAAACAGGTTAAATTAACTTAAAAGAACCTAAGCTAAGGCCAAAAATTCATAATTAATAATAAGTCTCTGTGTCTTTATTTCAGAGCTGGTTGGTGGCCCAAAGAAAAATTACAACTACGCCTGAGTTCTATTCACGTATCTTTGTATTTTAAATTGTATTTCTCATAGTTCAGATGTCTGTTGTTGTATTCCAAACCACCCCACGTTGTGCTGCGGTGGAATATTCCTTTACACTGTGTGAATACATGTCACCATGATAGGTTTAATAAAGAAGCTGACTGGCCTATAGCTAGGCAGGATAAAGTTAGGCAGGAGAACCAGACAAAGAGAATGCAGTGGAGAAGATGAACCAAGTATGAGCAGATGCCATGAGACTCAAAGCAATCAGGATGATAAATGAACCTCAGGGAAGCCCATAGATTAATAAAAATGGGTTAAGTTACTAGAGCTAGCTAAAAACAAGCCTAAGCAATCAGCTGAGAATTGCTAATTAGTAAGTCTCTGTGTGATTATTTTGGAGTTGTGCTGTAATAAGAGCGGCGGGGCTGCGTCCCCAGCACCCCGGCCACCTGGCTAGCTTATGCCCCGAAATAACAACACACAAATTGTATTCTTTTAAACACTGCTTGGCCCATTATATCTAGCCTCTTCTCGGCTATCTCTCGCACCTGGACTAGCCCATTTCTAATAAGGTGTGTAGCATCCCAAAGTGCACTTACCGGGAAGATTCTAGCCTACATCCATCCTGGGTCGGAACTTCATCACGTCTGCCCGGGAGACGGGAGCATGGCATCTCTGAGCTCACTTCCTCTTCCTCCCCGCATTCTGTTCTGTTTACTCCTCCCACCTATGTTTTAACCTATCAGGGCCAAGCAGTTTCTTTATTGCTTAACCAATGAAATCAACAGATTGATATATGACACTCCCACATCAGAGTTGGCTAGCAGACAGAGCTGACTGGAGGTCCTAATGAAAAACTCAACAGCATTCAGCTGGAGCTTGGCAGCAAAGTCCTCTCTTTCTACAGAGCATCTTATGTCCTCTCAGCCGGCAACTTAGCTTGTGTTCTTTAAGTGGTGGCAACATGGTCCTGAGAGGGCAAATACAATATCCTAGCACTTATCCAGCCTCTGCTTGTATTGTGTTTTCTGATGTCTCAGTTAGCCAAGCAAAAATCACAAGACAAGGGCAGAGTCTGTGTAGGAGGGGCTTAAAGGAGGGTATGAACACTGGAATACTGGGCAGGGAGTTAAGTCAGAAACATCATGGAATAACCTACCCCACCTGACTTGACAAACTTAAATAAAGGTGATGTATATAAACTGTCGTGTAATAATATTAAACAAATCTTAAAGATCATTGTTAAGGCACAACCTTTAAAGGCACAGTGGTGGCACATGCCTTTAATCCCAGTATTCACAGCAGCAAAGAAGGGGGAAACATACAAAACAATATCACCAACAATGAAACCCAAATTAACAAGAGATAACAGTGAAGGGTCATTAATATCCCTTAAATATAAATGGACTCAAATCACCTATAAAAAAAAACACAGGTTAACAGATTGAATAAGAAAACAGAATCCATCCTTCTGCTGCATACAAGAAACACACCTCAACCTCAAAGACATCACCTCAGAGTAAAGGGTTGGGAAAAAATTTTCCAATCAAATGGACCTAAGAAACAAGCTGGTGTAGCAATCCTAATATCTAACAAAATAAACTTCAAACAAAAATCAGTCAAAAGAGACAAAGAAGGACATTTCATATTAGTCACAGGAAACAATCTTGATGAAGAGGAAATATCAATACTGAATATCTATGCCCCAAATGTAAGGGGACCCTCATATGTAAAAGAAACATTACAAAAGCTTAAATCACACATTAAACCACACATTAAACACTAACAGTGGGAGACTCCAGCCCCCCATTTTCACCACTGGACAGGTCTGTCTGCCAGACAAAAACTTTATACAGATGTTATGACTCAAATTATTTTAGCAGACTCCTATACAACATTCCATTCAAACATAGGAGAATATACCTTCCTTTCAGTACCTCGTGGAACGTTCTCAAAAATTAACCACATACTATGTAACAAAGCAAACCTCAACAGATACAAAAAATTTGGAATAACCCCATGTGTCTTATCAGATCACCATGGCTTAAAATTAGAATTCAACAGCAACACTAATTCCAGAAAGCCCACAACACATGGAAATTAAACAAGGCTCACCTGAAGCATCACCGGGTCAAGGAAAAAATAAAGAAATAAATTAAAGACTTCCTAAAATTTAATGGAAATAACCACACAACATTCCCAAATTTATAGGACACAATGAAAGCAATGTTAAGAGGAAATTCCATAGCACTAAATGCCTACATAAAGAAGCTGCGAAAATCCCACTGGTAAGTTAACAAAACACCTGAAAAGTCTAGAACAAAAAGAAGTAAACCCACCCCGGAAAACTAGATGACAGAGAGTAATCAAATTAAGAGATGAAATCAACAAAATAGAAACAAAGAGAACAATACTAGGAATCAATGAGACAAAGAGTTTGCTCTTCAATAAAATCAACAAAATAGACAAACCTTTACCCAATCTAAACAAAAGACAGAGAAAGAATATCCAAATTAACAAAATCAGAAATAAAAGGAGGATATAACAACAGACAGTCAAGAAATTCAGAGAATCATCAAGTCATACTTCAAAAACCTGTGCTCCACAGCATTGGAAAATGTAAAGGAAATGAACAATTTTCTGGATAAATCACTTACCAAAATTAAATCAAGACCAGATAAGCAAAGTAAACAGACCTATAACTGTTAAAGAAATAAAAACAGTCATCAAATGTCTCCTGACAGAAAAGAAAGATGCTAGCACAAGATAGTTTTAGTGCCGAATTCCACAAGACTTTCAAATAACTAATACCAATACTCCTTAAATTGTTCCACACGATAAAAAGAGAAGGAACATTGCCAAATGTTTTTTTTTTAATTGTATGACTATGACAAGAACTTTAAATCTTTGAAGAAAACACCAGAAACTGAAAAGTTCTCCCATGCTCTTGGGTCAGTAAAATTAACATAGTAAAAATGGCAGTCTTATCAAAAGACTACAGATTCAATGCAATGCCCAGCAAAATTCTTCACAGACATTGAAAGAACAATACTCAGCTTCATATAGAAAACTCAGGATAGTCAAAACAATCCTGTACAACAAAGGGACTTCTGGAAGCATCACAGTCTCTGACTTCAAACTCTACTACAGATCTACAGTACTGAAAACAGACTGGTGTTGGCATAAAAACAGACAGGAGGGCAAACGAAATCAGATTGAAGACCCAGGTATCAATTCACACACCTACGGACACCTGATTTTTGAGAAAGAAGCAAAAAATATAAAATTGAAAAAAGCATATTTAATAAATGTGCTGTCATAACTGGATATCAACATGTAGAAGAATGAAAATAGATCCATATCTATCATCATGCACAAAACTCAAGTCCAAATGAACCAAAGACCTCAACATAAAGCCAGACACACTGAACCTCATAGAAGAGAAAGTAGGAAGTACATTTGAACTTATTGGCACAGGAGACCACTTCCTAAGTATAACTCCAGTAGCAGAGACACTGAGAGAAACAATTAATAAACGGGCCCTCCTAAAACTGAGAAGCTTCTGTAAAACAAAGGACATGGTCAACAAAACAAAACGACAGCATACAGAATGAGAAAAGATCTTTACCAATCCCACATCAGACAGAGAGTTGATCTCCAGAATACACAAAGAACTCAAGAAATTGATCATCAAAAAAAAAAAAATTCAATTTTAAAAATGGGGTACAGACTTAAACGGAGAACTCTCAACAGAGGAATCTAAAATGGCTGAAAGACACTTAAGGAAATGCTCAACATTCTTAGTCATCAGAGAAATGCAAATCAAAATAACTCTGAGAGTCCATCTTACACCTGTAAGAATGGCCAATATCAAAAACACTGATGACTGCTTATGCTGGAGAGGTTGTGGAGTAAAGGGAACACTTCTGCATTGCTGGTGGGAGTGAAAAGTATTACAGCCCCTTTGGATGTCAGTGTGGCAATTTCTCAGAAAATTAGGAAACAACCTACCTCAAGACTCAGCAATACCCACTTTTGGGTATATATCCAAAGGATGCTCAATTGTGCCACAAGTACATGTGCTCAACTATGTTCATAGTAGCATTATTTGTAATAGCCATAATCTAAAAAAAAAAATCTGAGTGCCCCTCGACCCAAGAGTGGATAAAGAAAATGTGGTACATTAACAAAATGGAGTACTGCACAACAGAAAAAAGAATAATGACATCTTGAAATGTACGGGCAAATGGATGGATCTAGAAAACATCATATTGAATGAGGTAACCCAGACCCAGAAAGACAAACATAATATGTACTCACTTATAAGTGGCTTTTAACATAAAGCAAAGAAAAACCAGCCTACAATTCACAACCCCAGAGAATCTAGACAACAAAGAGGACCCTAAGAGAGAAATACATGTATCTAATTTCATGGGAAGAAGAAAAAGACAAGATCTCCTGAGAAAATTGGGAGCATAAGAACAATGGGAGAGGGTTGAAGGGGAAGGGGGGAAAAAGAGGGGGAGTGGATAAAAATATATAACTCAATGAAAACAATAAAAAAAGACTTTAAAATAAAATCTTTTAAAAATCTGGGAACATAAATTCTTCCCATGATTATTTTATGTGAAAATTATGTGCTCATATTTTGAAAATTGAACCAAAAAGTTATTTCTATTTGTAATTTTCTAATGATCTCCTTAGCATTTGATTATCTTTCACTATTAGCCACATCAGGGTCTCTGTATATACTGCAACAGCAAAGAACAAAGCAGCAGGCTTCAATCATAGCTCTTTGTCTGCACTGCAATATCACTTCCCAGTGCCTGGTCTAGCAGAGACGTGTGCACAAAGACATGGTAGAGGGGTGTGCTATCCCATCATGAGACTAGAATTTTGACTGTGACCCTCACATGAAGAATCTTCCAATCCAATTATCTTTAGATTTCTAGAGAATAAAATATAATATTTCTGATACTTGGATATTTTCAAGACAGAAAAACAACTTTTGAGAATGAATTTATATGGAGTATATTCACATGTCTAACAACAGAGAGTGTCATTCAAGAGAGAGAGCTATCATAATTTTTTTTGTTTTGTTTTTACAATCAAAAGTTTCTCTGTAGGGGCTGGAGAGATGGCTCAGTGGTTAAGAGCATTACCTGCTCTTCCAAAGGTCCTGAGTTCAATTCCCAGCAACCACATGGTGGCTCACAACCATCTGTGATGAGGTCTGGTGCCCTCTTCTGGCCTGCAGGCATACACACAAAACAGAATGTTGTATACATAATAAATAAATAAATAAATAAATAAATAAATAAATAAATAAATAAATTAATTAAAAAAATATTTGCGTTTAAAAAAAAAGTTTCTCTGTAGCTTTGGAACCTGTCCTGGAAACTAGCTCTCGTAGGCCAGGCTGGCCTTGAACTCACAGAATTCCGCCTGTCTCTGCTTCCTGAGTGCTGGGATTAAAGGCATGCACCACCACTACCCAGCCTATCATAATTAAAAAAAATTTTTTTTAGTCTGAGAATTTCATACATATACAATATGTGTTGATCATATCTTCCTCACACTTCCCTCTCTAGCTCCTCCCAGAAACCTCATACCATCATAACCTCCTCCCAAGTTCACGTCCTTTCATATTTTTAACTCAGTCCGTCAGTGGTCCCAGGGTTTGCATGGGTGTCAGGGCATCTGTACATACACAACCCTCTAGGGCCCAGATCTCTGCAGCCACATCACTACCTCTCCCACCGTGGCCACCAGTTTCCAATAGCTCTCTAGGTAGAGGTGTGCTTTTGAGAGCCCCTTCCTTTTCCATGCTGGAATCTCTGTCATCGTTTTTAAGATGAGAATTGCTTAGTTGTCAGTGGGGTGTTCTTTTCCTCTTTGCATTGTTGAGGCTCTGTGGGTTCTCTTTGGGTTTTGACCCCAGATTCTAGGCCTGGTGCTGAGATTCGCTCCTCTGACATCTTTGAATCCCTTAATAGATTTCCTGTCTGCGCAGAAATTCCATGATGCCCAGCATAGCGCCTTTTGGCTACGTGAGTAGCTGCTCTGCTCCCACCGCTGCAGCTCCACCCGACCGTCTACCCTCCTGGGTGCACCTTCGCTGCTGAAGTCTTGGGAAAGACAATTTAGTCTCTTTCTTTTAAAAGAAAAGTGCTTCTTGCTTGGGATCCAAACAAAACGCTTCATTCCTTGGCAGAAGCAAACTTGGTTTCCAGAAGACGTCTTCAGTGACACTTCTCAACCCCATTCTTCATAAGAACAGCACAGGGGTGTGCTGGCTAAACCACACTGAGTTCAGCTTTATGTTGAAATAGGAGCGGCAGGGCTGCGTCCCCGGCACCCGGCCGCCCGCATGGCTAGCTTATGCCCGAAATAATTACACGGAAACTGTATTCTTTCAAACACTGCCTGGCCCGGCTAGTTCCAGTTTCTTATTGGCTAGCTCTTACATATTGTTCTAACCCATTTCTAATATTCTGTGTAGCCCACGAGCTGGCTTACCAGGGAGGATCTTAACCTGCGTCTGTCTGGAGCGGGAGAATCATGGCGACTCCTCCACCAAGCCTCCTTCTCCCAGAATTCTCCTCTGTTTTCTCCACCCACCTAAGGGTGGGCCTTATCAAGGGGCCTAGGCAGTTTCTTTATTAATAAGAAATCACTCCCACATCAGCTTTACACGTACAGCAGCAGCAGGAGGCCACAGGGCAAAGAAGAAATGGATGGTAAGAAATGGTCGTAATGGAGAGAAATAGAAATGAAGAGTAAGTTCAATATCTCAGCTCTGACTGACTCCTCTCTTTCTGAATTTTAGGTACGACGTTCTTAAAGCCCATGGCTTGCCTTACCCATGTACGTTGTTTTAGCTTCATTTCTGTTGTGATAAAATATCCAGGCAAATTAGGAAAGAAGGTGGTTCATTTTAGCTTATAATTACAGCTACAGTCCATCTTCTCCGGGAAGTTAAGGCAGGAATGTTAAACAGATGGTCACATACATCCACAGTCAAGAGCAGAGAGAACTGAACGCATCTATGCTCATTCACTCGCTTGCTCCCTTGATTTCTCAACTCATATGCAATTCTCCCTTACTAGGGAACAGTACTGCACACAGTGGACTGGGTTTTCCCACACCAGTTTACCTAGTTCACAGACATGCCCCCAGGCTAACTCAATGTCAGCAATCTCCCATGAGGCTCCCTTACCATGTAATCCTAGGTTGTGTCAAGTTGAAAATTAAAGGGAACCACCACACAATCAAATAAATTCCTTTCTTCACTTTGCTTATAAAAATTAATTGTAAGATTTATTTTCAAATTGGGAAGTCATTGACCCCAAGGACATATGCTTTCCTTGGTTTTAGAATCACTTAGAGTTGATAGTAATCTATATGTCTTCCAAAAGTCAACTGATACTGGGTGATCTTTGACCTGGTTGTCACACACACAAATGCACAGAACTGTATCAGTCAGGCTAGAATCAGTGATGCTGTTGTAACAACAGATTTTGAATTTCAGTTATGTCTAAGGTTTATTTCTCACACAGGCTTTTTCCAAGTGTGATTTGGCTGAAGAACTCTGGTCACCACTGTCACCCAAGGTCCCTGGATGATAGAAACTTCATCTTGACTCCATGTTGATCATACAGACAGAGTATAAAGTGTAGAAAGCCATGGCTTGGTTCTTGACTCTTCATATTTCCCTGATAAAGCAAGTCTTACGACCAGAACTAGTTCTGGAGGAGAAATCCATTCAAACCTGGTAAGTCTTCAAGGGAAGATGATTTGGGGTATAGTGAACAGCCCAATGACTACTGTAGCACTTAAAAATGACCCTCACCAGAAACTCCAGTTACCTAATCCCTGGGAAAATGCAATAGTCAACACTGAAAAGGAGGGACCATGCGGTCACCTTCCTACACTATTCATGTATTCCTTCAGAAAAGGAATTTGGAAATGCCTACCAAGAGCCTCAAAATTACTCATTAAGTTTGAACTGGGATTATACCTTCAGAAAGTAGGGAGGCCCTATCTATCTAACAAATGGTTTGACAGCAGAAGTCAAGGGAAGGGGAGCGGGTGAAGAAAGAGGGTGGACCGAGCTGCCAGGCGCTGGCTGTGAGCGCTGCCTCTCTCTGCCTGTGATCTTTGTGAGAGAGAAAGCCTTATTCTTCCCAGGCGCTCCTCTCTATCCCCTCTCCGCCCCCAGCAGACAGCACAAAGTAGACCACTGCAGTCCTCATGAGTCTTCCTTGGTATGCCTTCCTCCTGGCCCCTTCCTGTCCCTTTACCCACACATGGAGGGTCTCAGCTTCTAAAACCCCAGAGGCTTTGTTTGGTGCCCTCGGCAGAGAGGGACTTGGAGGTTGATTCTAGAAGAACACTTTAGAATCAGCGATTGTCTGTGCAGAGGTTGAAGTTTTGGTTAAAACTGCCCATGGTTCCTAGTTTTCTCCCCCACATCTAAGGTTGAGGAAACAGCAATGACTGCAGAAACCCTGGTCCCCTGCACGCCTCTGAATGGCCAGTGAAATCTTCATACCCCTGTTCACCTCAATGGGGCCATGGGGGAGCCTCGCCTTCTAGTGTGAACTTGGCTTCAGCCACAGGATGGTGGGGCAGAGGGAATGATACGGAATGATTCCTGACGGCTGAGTGAAGGTCTAGCTACAGATTGAAACCGGGAACTTAGAAGGAACAGGACTTTTCAGGAAATTCCATCTGACCCTCAGCGAGCAAAGGCAATGTGGAAGCCTGGTGAGGCAGGATGGAAGGCGTGAGTCAATGCCCACAAGACGCTAAAAAAGGTACTTTGAGCCTGGCTTTGCCTGACCTTCGGTGACCTTTCCAATTGTCCAAGGCGGGCTGATTTTAGGCCACCTGTCTCATGCAGCAGCTGGGAATGTCAGGCCCACCTAGTTCCACTCAGCTGGAAGTGGGGTCCAGCCAAGCTCCCAGCTGTCTCCCTGCTGGTGCCCACAGTTACCCACCTGGTTGCCCCTTGGCTCTGGACTCTTGTTTGTCCCTTCTCCGCTCCCATGAAGACTCATCTCTTTCTTGAAGCACTGCTTGAAAATGCATGTTCTAGATCTGAAAGTTTTCCCAGGAAGGGCTAAGAACAAGCCCTGACATCCTGGGAGGAAAAAAGCCATTTGCAGGTTTCTGAGGTTTCAAGGGTTGTCACAACAAATTATCACACATCTGGTGACTCACAACAACAGGACTTTATCCTGTCACATTCCAGTGCTGACTTCTGACATCAAAGTTTCAGCAGACCCGTCTCTAGCACAAGATGTGGCTGCTGGCAGCTATTGGCATACTGACTTCCAGCTGTTTCATCTCAGTTCCCGTCTCCACCTCGACTGTCATGTGATCTTCCCTGGATGTGTCTGTGTCTTTGAACAAAGTCTCTTCTTTCTTTCTTTTATATAAATAGCATCACCTGGATTTGGACGCTGCCCTATCCAGTATGACCTAATGCTCAGAGGCATCAAGGTTTAGGACTAGGATGCATTTTCTAGGGGATACAACTGAGCCTGGAGCCATGGATACACCCTAGTTTGACTCACCAGTGTGAGATACTATTTATCTAACATGTTGACATGTGGGCTGCGCTTTAGAAGCGGCTCTCGAGAGGGGAAGGAAAGGAGACAGCACCGTATTTGACCCAAACTGAACTTGAAGTACCGAGAGCAGAGAAAAAGAAGTGGTGGGCTCTGTCTCATCTCCTTTGTACACTGTGGCATTAGCTAGAACTCCGCTGTTCTAATGTTTGAGAGGACTTCATCTCCCAACTTGCCTGTTTTCATATTCTCTGTATTAGGTGTAACCAATATAGGTTCTTTCTGCTTTAAGAAGTCAGTAGAGTCCTGTTGCTGCCTCACATATGACCAATCAGAGACTCAGAAAAGCTGTTATAAACTGGTCATGAAAACCCAGATGGTTGATGGAGGTGGGTCTTGTATCTTATCTGTTGATTTCATTGGTTAATAATAAAGAAACTGCCTCGGACCTCATAGGACAGAAAATTAGGTAGGTGGAGTAGACAGAGGAGAATTCTGGGAGAAAGAAGCTTAGTGGAGGAGTCGCCATGATTCTCCCGCTCCAGACAGATGCAGGTTAAGATCCTCCCTGGTAAGCCAGCTCGTGGGCTACACAGAATATTAGAAATGGGTTAGAACAATATGTAAGAGCTAGCCAACAAGAAGCTGGAACTAGCTGGGCCAGGCAGTGTTTGAAAGAATACAGTTTCCGTGTAATTATTTCGGGGCATAAGCTAGCCATGCAGGCGGCCGGGTGCCGGGGACGCAGCCCTGCCGCTCCTACTTCTACAGATGGTGAGCGATATAACTGAGCGCCAACCTCAATGCCAGTCTCTTTAACCCTTTGGAAACCCATTCGCTTTGGCTTGAACACTCATGTGGTTACCCACTATTCGGTAAGTACCAGGTACTCAACCAAGATGATAAAACAAGGGATCCAGTGACATCACTGCAAGCTCACACTGTATAAGGGGGACTCTGAGGGGCACACAGGAAGCAAAGAAATGAAACTGAAGGAACAAGTACCCCCTGATCCCTCCTAGGACAGCTCAAGGGTCCGACATGAAGGTGTGCCTTATGGCTAACGACATCTTCTGTCGTTTAGGTCCCCTTCCCCATCAGTAGAGGGAGTTCATAGATAAAGAGCCCCAGCTTCATGAGTTGAGGTAGCTTAGTGTGCTGTCTTAGGGTTTCTATTCCTGTAAAGAGGCACCATGGCCATGGCAACTCTTATAAAGGAAAACATTTGCTTGGGTGGCTTACAGTTCAGAGGTTCAGATCATTATCAATATAGTCACAGCGCCATTTTCTTTCAAACCACTGCAGTACAGACACCCACTCACATCTTAGTCGCTTAGGTTGCTCTGTTGCTAGCCTTTCTTTGTTTGCTAAATTTCCAGGAAAACGAAATAGAAACATGTAGATGAGCTGATGGCTGCCCAAGTGACATGTTGAACTCACTTAAAGTTCACACATGAGTATGGTTGGGTTTTGAAAAGAGTTGCATGGATCTTTTGCAGGGTTTGATGTTGATAGCCCATAAGTAGAAGGTATTCCTCATTGCACTCATTTCTGTTTTGCTTTGCTTCCTATAACTCACGCAAGTCATCATGCCTGGCAGTTGTAATTTTTTTTAATTGACATACATTTTGTTGTTTGAAGCTTGAGAAGAATTTCATTGAAGTTTAACCCCAGGCCAGGCAAACTGTAAGTCTGGGCAGCAGCTTCCTGGAGGGAAATGGAGTAAAGAAATGAGATAAGCCATGGTGGAGGACAGCCACATGGCACACAAGTGGTGACACGTGACCAGGGGCACAACAGAGTGTGTGTTAAGGAAAAGTGGTGGGAGAGAGAGAGAAAGAGAAAGGGAAAATTTGCTCAGAATGGCAGGCAAACTTAGGACGGCACAACACTAAACTACAGCCCCAGCATACTCAAACCGGCATGAAGGTGTAACTAAGGCAGCCAGTGATGGTAATGCTTGTGTTTGCTCCCGTTGCTCCAGAGGGTGAGGCAGAGGACTCAGGAAGTAAAGGTTGGGATGCCTAGCCAGCCTCCACCACACAGGGAGACACACAGGACAAAGAGAAACGCTAAAACTGTCTTGGACTGGCAAACATGTGGCATGTCACTAAGAGCGTTGCAATCCTTCCTTGGGCTCAGCATCATTGTCTGCTGGTTTGACATTAACCAAGAGGCCCTTTTGCTGCCCTAGACTTGGGCTAGAATAAATGGGAACGTAAGACCTGGCAGGAGAGGCCACTGGCCTCTGTGCTCTCCTGTGACCGCAGTGACTTCTACACCTGAACAAATATTCAAGACCCAACTGGAACTCTCTCCATACTCCAAACTGGTTGATTTGATGCTGTTATTTCCCATTTCAAGTGCCTTTCATAGTGATAGCCAGCTGGGGAATGGGAAGACAGTTTCTGCTGCCCAGCCTGAGCTTCAAAACCCTCTGTGACCCAACCTGGATATTACCTCCCAGGGCTCTTTCACCTTCTGTCCGTATTGTATGAGTGTGTGTGTGTGTGTGTGTATGCACATGTACATGTTTGTGTGTGTGTCTGTGTCTGTGTGTGTGTAGTCTCTCTGTGTGTAGAGGCTCAAGGCTAATGTCAGATCCATCTTTGATATATCTTCCGCCTTATTCTTTGAGGAAGAATTAAGCCCAAAGCTCCCTGATACTGCTAGTCTTACTGGAATAACAAGCAGGCAAACACACCCATCAGGCAAGTATGTGCAGCCTGAGAATTTGAATTCCAGTTTTCATACTTCCACAGCAAGCACATCAACTATTGAACCATTTCCCCAACAACCTCCAATCCAACGTTGTTTTCTGACCTCCCCGTGTGCAAGCACACACATCCACGATAGCAAAGACAGCCATCTACCTCGCAGATCTCATCATAGGTCTTCCATGCTGGAATTCATTTGCTCTTTCCCAAACACACGCCACTGTATCTACAGTACCACAACAGCATTCATGTGAACCTATGTGTGGTTAGCAGTAACAGCTGCCTGATGATGCCCTGTGTTCTTAGCAGGCTGGGAAGTTGGTCCTATACAACCTTACACTGTAAGCTTCCTAAGTAAAACTCAATCCTCTGATGCTTCTCTGAGAAATCTCTTCACTGGCCCTCTGTTGTTCCCACGATGGAGCCCCAAACCTGCCTCCAGGCCCAGAAGCCTGAACAGTATCTCCAGCCTCAGCTTCTGCTGTGCCCAGCCTTACCCGTCTTTGCTCTGTGCTATTGGTCCCCTCTTCTAGGAACGTTCTTCTTGTGTTTCTTCAACCTTCTTAAGCTCAACTGCCACCTCTCTGAGAAAGTCTGGGACATCCTGCCTCTCCTCCACCCACCTTCTCACCCTACACCAAGGATACTGTTATCGCATATTATTGTAAGTTCTTTTGTACACATGCCTGAAAATAGATGTTTTATAATGCAAGGCCCATGTATTAATTTTATCTGTATATAGAGCTAGTTCTCAGGTAAATAATTTTATTCAAATATGAAATTATGGGCTTTTTGAATGCCCAAGCAAATGAATGAATTGAAGAATAATCACGCCATGGTTATGGCAATTTGACTCATTCTGGACTTACCTTGGAAGAGAGTCTCTGTTTTTGTTTTTGTTTGTTTGTTTTCTCGAGACAGGGTTTCTCTGTGTAGTCTCTGGTTGTCCTGGAACTTGTTCCATAGACTAGGCTGGCCTTGAACTCAGAGATCCACCTGCCTTTGCCTCCTGAGCGCTGGGATTAAAGGTGTGTACCACCACTGTCCAGTCTTTTCACTCTCTTTCTTTCTTTCTTTCTTTCTTTCTTTCTTCCTTCCTTCCTTCCTTCCTTCCTTCCTTCCTTTCTTTTTTCCTTCTTTCTTTTTAAGACTATTAACAAGGGATTGTCTAGATTAGGTTAGCATATGGGTATGTTTGTAGGCTATTGTCTTGACTGCATTAACTGTGAGGGAAAATCCAGTCCATTGTGGGTAACACTATTCCCTGGGCTTGGATCATGAAATATAAACATAGAAACAGTAAAGTGAACATAAGAATGTACACATTCACTCTCTCTTGACTTGGGATGTGACCAGCATCTTCAAGTTCCTGTTGCCTTGACGGCTCTGCAACGGCAGACTCTAATCTATAGCTGTAAACTCAAACAAGCCCTTTCTGTCTAGCTTTTTTTGTTAAGGCATTTTGTCACAGCATCCGGGAGGGAAACCAGGATGAAATAGCAGCTACATGCAGAGTTAACTGCCCACTTCTAAGAGGATCATTATTTGCCATGTCCGGCATGACCCCAGGTACTTGACATGATTGGAGTGGAAAGAAAATGAAGAAATGCCTGGTTCATAGGCACACAGAAAATCTGGGATTGGGTAGACTGAGTTCTCAAATGGAGTAACCTCAGCACTCAGAAAGCTGGCTGTGTTTGTTATATACAGTTGAACAGAGAGGTGGCGTTATTACATGTACCTGAATCAAGGAGATGGGATTTATGGTATATGGCTGAACCCAAAGGCAGGTTTAGCTAGTCTCCATAAGAGTAGGGGAGCAGGCTTCAGGCCGTAGACATCTTGGGGAAGCTACACTAGATATGTTCTGCACACACTATCAGCTTAGTACTTAGGACAGAGGAAAAGCTTTGCCACTTCCCTGATCCTAGGCTTTGCCATTTCCCATGGGTCTAAGGCACTTACACATACATGGATGTGCCTATGTCAACAACACATGTTCTCTCAAGACTTGACTGCTTCCCTACAGCTATTCATTTCCATGTGTCCATATAGCTTATCCTTGCACAAATAAATTTTCTTTACTTCTTAAGGGAAAAATTTACTTAGGAGATAGAAAAATCAAAACACAGAACCCAGGAGAGCAAGGGGATAAATATCAGTTGCAATGTGAATTGAATGTCAAAGCTGAACCTCCTTGGCTCTCCATTGTAACTTGGGTTTCCTCTGCATAATTTCAAGCAAGGGCCTCCAGGCACCTCTATCTTAGCTACTTTTCTTTTTTATTTTATTACTTAAAAAAAAATTCCAATCCAAATTCCCACTCCCTCCCCTCCTCCCACTCCTTCCCCTTTTCCCACTCCCTCCACACACCCTCTCATTCCAAGAAAGGGCAATGCACCTTGCCCTGTGAAAAGTCCAAGGACCTCCCTACTACATCTAGGTTGAGCAAGGTATACATCCAAAGAGAATAGGATCCCCAAAAGCCAGTACATGCAGTAGAGACACATCCCAGTGTCTCTATCAGTGGCCCCTTAGTCTGCCCCAACTGTCAACCCCCTTCAGATGTGTTGAAATAAGAGCGGCGGGGCTGTGTCCCCAACACCCCGGCCGCTTGGCTAGCTCATGCCCAAAATAACAACACACAAACTGTATTCATTTAAGAACTGCTTGGCCCATGAACTCTAGCCCTTACAGGCNCTCCAGCCCCCAGATGCTTTCTTTTTTGTTTGTTTGTTTGTTTTGTTTTTTGAGACAGGGTTTCTCTGTGGCTTTGGAGCCTGTCCTGGAACTAGCTCTGTAGACCAGGCTGGTCTCGAACTCACAGAGATCCGCCTGCCTCTCTATTTCTAACAACTTTGTAGACTCAGTTTTGGGTTTTTTTTTCCCCTCCCTGGGTACTAGAGCCCTGTTGGCAGTGCTGGGATTAAAGGCGTGCGCCACCATCGCCCAGCTAGATGCTTTCTTTTATACGTTGAGTTGGTCTTGGTGTCTCTTCACAATAGTAGAACAATAACTAAGACAACCACTTAAATACATACCCAATCCTACAAGAAACAGACTCTTTGGTTCTTTTTTGAGGCAGGTCTCTTTCTGTAGCCCAGTCTGCCATTGAAACTTGCCATCTACCTGGCTTGGCCTACCAAGTGCTAGGATTATGAGCCTGCATCACCATACCTGGTAAAAATATTTCTGAATAAGCACAAATATATGTCACTCAGCTACTTAAAACTATCAATTGCCCACTGCACACATGGATTTCATTCTGTTCTTTACTCTAGCCCCTTTCTGTTTCCTTTCCTATAAAGTTATGTGAAGGGTGTTTATATCTGTTACTTCCCAGAGCCATTTCTCTGTATTGCGGCCTACCTCTGAGGTTGTGGTGCAGGAGATGTGCTCTTGGCACCTTGTGCTGCTTTTGTTTGGCTGCCTGTCTTCAGCCTGTCCCTGGACACTTGGAAAGTAGGCCTTTTCCCCCTGGGGGTTTGATTGATTTGTTTTGTTTGTTGGACGTGGCCTCACAGTCCAGGCCAGCTTCCAACTGATTATATAGCCAAGGATGACCCTGAACTCCTGGGCCTCCTGCCTCCACCGTAAGTGTTGGAATTACAGGCCTTTGCCACACAGCTGGCACACAGGACGTTTTCATTCCCTTGCATTTGCAGCACATTTATACTTTCTATAAGTATTTTTTTTATTTATTTATTATATATACAATGTTCTGTCTGTGTGTGTTCCTGCAGGCCAGGAAGAGGGCACCAGACCTCATTACAGATGGTTGTGAGCCACCATGTGGTTGCTGGGAATTGAACTCAGGATCTCTGGAAGAGCAAGCAATGCTCTTAACCGCTGAGCAATCTCTCCAGCCCCATATCTGTCCTTTCTCTATGTTGACTATCCCATTCCCTCAAGTTCTCCTCAACCCTCCTCTTCTCCCTTCCTTCTACCTCCTGCCCAATTGCTCCCAAATTTCATCAAGCGATCTTGTCTGTTTCCAATTTCCAGATGGGTCTATATATGTTTTTCTTTGGGTTCACCTTATTACTTAGCTTTTCTAGGATCATTAACTATAGGCTCAATGTCCTTTATTTATAGATAGTATCCACTAATGAGTGAGTGCATACCATTTTCATTTTTTGGGGACTGGGTTACCTCACTCAGGATAGTGTTTTCTAATTCCATCCATTTGCATGCAAAAATCAAGATGGCATTGTTTTTTTTACCACTGAGTAGTACTCTAATGTGTAGATGTGCCACACTTTCTTTATCCATTCTTCAATTGAGGGGCATGTAGGTTGTTTCTAGGTTTTGGATATTCCAAATAATGCTGCTATGAACATAGCTGAACAGATGCTTGTCTAGTATGATTGAGCATCTTTTGGGTATATTTGCAAGAGTGGTATTGCTGGATCCTAAGGTTGATTCCCAGTTTTCTGAGAAACCTCCACTCTGATTTCCAAAGTGGTTGCACAAGTTTGCATTCCCACCAGCAGTAAAGGAGTGGTCCCCTTACTCCACATCCTCTCCAGCATAAGCTGTCATTAGTGTTTTAGATCTTAGCCATTCTGACAGGTGACTCAGCTACTTTTCTATGGCTGTCACAAAATACCATAACCAACTAAGGTAACTTATAAGAGAAAGCACGGTACAGTTTTAGGAGTTTAGAATCCTTGGTGATGAAACAAGGCATGGCAGCAAGAACAGCTGGAAGCTCATATCTCAATCCTCAGCTTGGTGATGGAACAAGGGCATAGCAAGCATCCTTTGAAAAATCCGCACTGTTACACACCTCTTCCATCAAGGCCACATCTTCCACCAACTGAGAACCAAGTATTCACCCATATCAACCTCTGGGGTGTGGGGGCCACAGAAGTGGATCTGCTCCACCTTGACTGAAGGCCAGAGAGCCTAAGTCTATCTTGCTCTTTCAAGGTTATTGACAGGAAGTCTGACTTAAGGAGTGGCTACAAACAAGACATCCTGACCTAGGGTGTGGTTACTTGGTGTTTTGGATATTCAGGTGGTCCATAGAGGTGGATTCACTCCACGTTAACTAAAGGTCAGAGATTCCATGCCTATCCCTGCTCCTTCAAGAATATGACAGGAAGTTTGACCCAGGGAGCAGCTGCCTACAGGATGCTTGGTCTAAGGTGTGGTCATTACACGTCCTGCTTACAACAGAATATTTGACTAAAGGATATAGTTGCTTTATATTTCAAGTACTGAAGCAAGTAATTGTGCTGTTTGTCCTTTGTGTCTTCTCCTCCTTTTGGGTTGGGGTGTGTAAGCTTATGGAAAATAAATCTGAGCATATCCAGTATTTACTGGATAGCCCTCTGGGTTCTACTCTATGTCTCTGTACTTCTTTTGTATCTTTGTTCATCCTACCTAATTTTTCTAATCCACATGCCCCTGCCCTGGAACGTGCAAACCCCATCAAGGCTGGACCCTGATAAATGTCACCCCCAATGTGTGGCTACAACAATGGGGCCATTATCGTTCAAACCACTGTAGCCTCATTACAGGAAACCTGACCCTACCCCACTTCATGTCACTGCATGGGCGCTCTAGAGACTGTAGCTGGAGCCTTCATGACCCTCTAACATGCACTGTGCAGCCTAGAAAACCTACACCGTGTGGATGCCGCCAAGTTCTGCTGCTGTCTCCCAGTGGAGTCTGGCCCTCTACTGCAGCTGTAGCAGCTTCTGTTTGCCTCAGCAGCTACTGAGGAAACTCTTCTATGAAGCTGGTTTTGAGCCAAGAACCCCTTTACCATGTTCAGTTCTGGATATCTTCTTTCAAGTAAGTTTCCTTTTCCCCAAATTATAAATTAGTACCTTTAGCAATTAATAAATAAGGTCACATCTTCCGAGGACCTTTCCTGCTGTGGCAGTGAAGAATGTGGGGTTTCTGTTTAATGGGCTAACACCTTACACAACTGGGCTGTTGTCATACCAGCTCTGTGTCCAGTTTTAGAGTCCCTCTTGCTGCCATCCTTACCAGTCTCGCCACTTCTCATATTTCTCTGCCCCACTTGCTACTCTGTCTCTCTGCGGCCCTGGGTAAGAGCAACGATCAGAGACCACACCATAGGCTGAATGCTCCCCTGTCTAGAATTTCCTCCTCCAAACGTTACTTTTGTATTCAGCCTCACTCAAGTTCTCAGGACATGGGCAAAATAAAACAATGTTATTTGCCAGAAAATAATCCAAATAGCCCTTAGCCCAGTTTTTGATTGAGCCATTACTTCTTGCTCAAACCTCATGAGCTGGACCTCCTCTCTTTGTATTTATGTCTGCCTTGTGGTCTTCCAAACTGCCACCAGAGTGACCCATTAGACTCTGGTTCCAGCCTTCTAGGGCTTCTCTGGCCTCCACATTCCTTCTATTAGCCAGTTTTAATGGCCCAAGATCAACACAGCCAGGTTAATGTAAGCAACAACCCAGGCTTGAACTCACTTTTCCATACTAGTATGTTTTACTGGTGCTATGTCAAAATCCCTGACACACATGAGTTAAGGAAGGTTTGTTTGGGTTCATGTCCTGGGAGTGTGTCCTATTGTGGCGGGAAAGGCATGAGGCAGGGATGGGAGGCACCTAGTCACACTGCATTCAGAGTCAGGAAGCAGAAGTGAGTGCTAGTGTCCCATTCAGTTTGGGACCCCAGTCTATGGGATGGTGCAATGTTCCAGGTGAGCCTTCCTCTCTCAGTTGACTGCCACTGCGAGCATCTTCACAAACGCTCCTAGAGGTGTGTCTTCTAGGTGATTCTAAATCACATCAAGGTGACTGTCAAAAATTTACCCCCACACTATATAGTCAAGACTGTAGACAAGACTATTGGCATAGAGCCACACAAAGGCTCTTACACAAATGGTCATACAAATATTATTTGAAACAGTCCAAAACCAAAGCAGCTCAAATGTTTATGAGGTGGTGGCTGGATAAACACAGACGGACTTATCTATAAAATAGAATGTTATTTGTCAATAAAAATGAGAGAAGTCCTGACATAGCCTGTAACTTAAATGAATCTTGAAAATGCCATACCTAGTGAAAAAAAGATAGAAAATACTTCTCATGCATACGCAACATGAAGAATAGGCAAATCCACAGAGACATGAAGTAACCTGGTGCTTGTGGAGGACCAGGGCTCAAAACGTGTGGAGTGATTCATAATCATTTTTATGTCAGAAAATACCACAAAGACAGTGATGATGATTATAACTTTATGGATATATAATTAGCCACTGAACTTGAAAGTTAAATTTTTTTAAAGTCTAAAAGAGCAATATTTGTTTTACAAGTGATATTAACTTATCAGTGCTTCCATGGCAAAGGAATAAACTGAATCCTTATAGAGAGTCTGAGAAGCAGGACTACACACAGATTCCATCAGGAGCTGGCTCGTCTGTGTCTTCTGTTTACTCACCTGCAGGAAAACGAGGTGGCTTTCACAGTGCTCTACAGAGTCCAAAGGTTCCTTGTTCTTCCCTGGGCAACGCCCTTAGCACCCAGCTAGTCTTCCTCATGCCAACTGCAAAGAGTGCCAGGAAGAAAGGGAGAAATGAGCAGATCTTTCTTGGCCCATCTGTACCACTTGGTCCTGAAAACCACACTGCCTGCTCCCCAGGAAGCCTCTGTGAGTCTGATCTGGAATTTAAAGTTGCTGCACTCTCTGCTCAGCTGTAGACCTGGCTGAATGGCCCAGCAGAGGACCTGGTTCCACTGTCCCCCACCCTCACCCACTGAATGGCCCAGCAGAGGACCTGGCCCCACTGTCCCCCACCCTCACCCATTGAATGGCCCAGCAGAGGACCTGGTTCCACTGTCCCCCACCCTCACCCATTGAATGGCCCAGCAGAGGACCTGGCCACACTGTCCCTCACCCCCACCCATGTCTACCTGCAGGACTGGGTTACTGGACTCTGCCTGCACCATAGAGTTCGCTATAGCCTCCCCTGTCGCATTTTCAGCACATCTATCCACATTAAGCATTTCAAAGTCAAGGAAAGAAAAAAAAATACATTAAGGAGTGAATTTTAAGATTTTGTTTGAAGCCTGGTGGTGGTGGCACATGCCTTTGATCTCAGCACTCAGGAGGCAGAGGCAGGTGGATCTCTGTCTACAGAGAGTTCCAGGACAACAACTTCTATGCAGGAAGACCTTGTCCGAAAATTTTTTTTAAAAAAAGAAAGCAAACAAAAAAAGGGGGTTTTGTTGTTGGGTTTTTTTTTTTTTTAAAGGTTAGTGTACTATTTAGTCTTTAACAGAGCAGGCTTTAGCAATCCTGTGAAAGGAGTATTTTCCTCGGAGCCTCAGGTATTCTAATTTAGCAAGAGCACACAGCCTCAGCAAGAAGGGGTGGGAGGATCTCAATGGGGTATCTGGAGCACCTCACTCTCCGTGCTGTCTTGGCTTATGACCCTCAAGTCTTAACCTACCTACATCTCTTACTGGTCTGCCATTTCTTCTCAGCTAAAGCCCACAATGTAGACAGTACTCCACGAGTAACAAGAACAAGCCGTATCACACATTTTATTACTCCCAGAGGAAGACATGTTAAAGAAAGAGATTCCCTTTATCTTTGGGAAAACTGAGTCTCAAAGAAATTAAATGAGTTGACCAAGGCTGTAGGATGAGGACTCAAATCTGAACTTCTAACTCAAATCCCAGTGTTGCTTATTCTAAACTTCAGCTTTCCGGAGATTTTGGAGCTCTCAAGCCCAGGACAGAGGCTGAGGTAACCATTAACATGTCAAACTGGCCACCAGTTCTCTCTGCATCTCTCAGTCCCTACCTGTTACAGGGCCCTCTTGTCTGGCATACCCCACCCTCTACCCTAAACTTCTCCAACCCTGGGGCTGGGCTGCCCTTCCTCCTGGATTTTTCTGTTCCTCCTGCCAACTCTCAAATTATGCTATAGAGACTTATTATTAATTATGAAAGCTTGGCCAAAAGCATAAGCCCGTTCCTAACTAGCTCTTGTAATTTAAATTAACTCATATTTATATTGAGCTACATTCTACCACGTGGTTTTTACCATTATAACATTGTGTGTGTTCAACTCATTCCACATCTATCTGGCTTCTCTGTCCTTCTTCCCAGCAATACCCCCCTCCCGCCCCGCCATCCTGTTTAGCTATTAGCTGTTTAGCTTTGTATTGAACCAATCACAGTGACATATCTTCACACAGTATAAAGGAATATTCCACAACAGCTTTTCCCTAGATAATCAAGCTGTTTTGGTTACCCTGGCCTCTTGATCTCCAGGTCCCCTCATCCTCTCTCTCCTGGCTCCCCTCCCCTCCTCTCCTCACCTGGCATGGTTCAGGGTCAGGGCCACTCTGAACTCTCCCAGATGTCTCTGCCACTGGCTATGTTCTCCATTTTATCCACAATAAACTTACTTCTCTACCATACAAAGGAATATACTATACCCCTTTTTTTTATTTCATTTATATTTTTTTCATTCATCTGGTGTTGAAACCTAGGACTGTTGACTGAGTTTACTCGGTCCTGCCCGGTTCCCACAGTCATTAAGTCCCAGAGAAATTACATAGAGGTCGACATTAATTATAAACTGATTTGCCTGGTGTCTCAAGCTTTTTATTAACTCTTATAACATATATTAGTCCATAATTCTTGTCTGTGTTAGCCACGTGGCTTAGTACCTTATTGGGCGAAGCAGTTACATCTTGTGTCCTCTGCATCTGGGTCATGTTTGCAGACTGTGCTTCCCTCTTCCCAGCATTCTCGTTGCCCCACCTCTACTTCCTGCCTGGTTGTCCCGCCTATACTTTTTGCCTGGCTACTGGCCAATCAGCATTTTATAAAAAATAATACAAGTGACAGGATAAAAGACTATTGTCCCACAACACTCCCTCCTTTAAAAAAACAAACAAACAAGAACTCTGAATCTAATATCCTTTGTTTAGCTTTTCTCCTGACGATTATCCATAACAACTTGTAACCAACATTCTAAACAAAGGAAAATATCCATAGTCCATTTTTTGGGAATGTGGGCATAGTTTACGAAGCTACTTCCTGCTGATTGAAGGTGCTGGTAATCCTATGGGGACCTAAAGAAAATTTAGAATTATGATCAAGTCATGACTGGAGTATTCTGTGAGGCTTGATTACCTCAGGCATCAGTCTTTGAACTGTTCTGGATGCATAACTCAGACATCTGGGCCATTCCTCCTATCAGAGATTTCTCAGGGGAGTCTTCCTTGGTCAAAACTGATTTTTCTTAATGCAGAATGAATAAACAGTCTCTCATTTCCTGTGCAAACAAAAGCAAAACTTCTTCTCCAAAGTAACATGTCTTTTGACTTAAAATTTTAAGTCAAAGCATTTTCAATATATTGGATTAATCCAGCAGCATTTATAATCAAATGTCTTTTAGAAGCTTTTTCTCCTTCCTCAGCATTCAAACAATTCAAAGAGAACATAACAATATACTTTATCCAGATTCTCTGTGTGTTTTCCATCTTCACAGGACTTTATTCTAAACTCTATTTCTTTTATTTTTATTTTTAATTGTTGGCTTATAGAGACTAAGTTTCTCTGTTGATCTTTGGCTGTCCTGGAACTTACTCTGTAGACAAGGCTGTCCTTGAACTCACAGAGATCTGCCTAACTCTGCTTCCCAAGTGCTGGGATTAAAGGTGTGCACCACCACACCCAACTCTTTCTTTTTTATTTTAAGGACTTTCTCCTTTTTTTTCTTTTTCTCTCAAGCCTACATATATTTTTAAACACACTGTAAACCACTTAGAGGTTTTCTTCATCTAAACCTATTTTTTACTGTATATCTCTCTTTTTCTGACTACATACATCAGTCTTTAATTTGCTAATCAATATGGCTAGGATTAAAGCCGTGGCTTTGATGGCTAGATCCACCCCATTTCTTAGTTTTCTAGAATCTAGCTTCAAGGTGGAGGTACTGGCCAGAGCCATGTTTATTGCCACAATTGTATGGCATTTCAAGGTCCATGCTGTCACCAAGAAGCGTGCTGTAGGCTATTCATAAACAACATTTAAGTGTTTTGTGGCAGAGCCTCTTAAAAGGGCTACAAAGTTTTTGCAGCTAGAGCTGAGTCAGGAAACCTCTCTAAAATGAGGCACATTTGCCTCTAACAAGTAGAGCCCACCTGGGAAAATGCTGCTATCAATACGCCATGCTGAACTCTATTCTTTTCTGTCGAGAATCACTTCCCAAGCACTCTCAGGCTTTATGTGGATGCAGTTGTCCACACCAGTTCCTTTTTTACTTCTTGGTTTCCTTCAAAACCCTCCATCCCTTTTGTATGGCATTTTAATAGTATTATTTTGTAAATTAATTCATTTTCTCTATTTTAGCTTCATGGATCAAGCATAGAATACAGGAATTACACAGAAAACAGAACTTGAATGTCATCTGAACTACCTTTGATGTGTTTGACTTTGGAAAGCATTCATTTCCTCATCTGTACATGATTTGCTATAAAATGTGCATTTTTACTTGTTCTTATACACACACACACACACACACACACATTACTAGTCTTAAAAGACCACTGTGTTTACCGGTTTTATGTCAACTTGACATAAGATCGAGTCATCAGAGAGAAAGAAGCCTCGTGCCTTCATAAGGTCCAGCGATAGAACGTTTTCTTAGTGATCAACAGGGGAGGGCGGGAGGGCTCAGCCTATTGTGGCCTAGATTGGTAGAAAGCAGGCTGAACAAGCCAAGCCATGAGCAGCCATGAGCAGCCATGAGCAGCCATGAGCAGCCATGAGCAGCCATGAGCAGCCATGAGCAGCCATGAGCAGCCATGAGCAGCCATGAGCAGCAAGCCAGTAAGCAGCCCCCCTCCATGGCATACAATGCATCAGCTCCTGCCCCCAGGTTCCTGCCCTGTTTGAGTTCCTGTCCTGACTTCCTTCAGTGACAGACTATAATGTGAAAGTGTGAGCCTTTCCTCCCTGAGTTGTTTTGGTCATAGTGTTCCATCACAGCAACAGAAACTAAGACAGCATCCTTCAGTGAGCCTCACCTTCTAGAACCTCCATCTGTGCATCAAATCTCCTCCTTGGTCCTGGCCCTATATGTGACTTCTGACCCACACAGAATTGGTCAGGGCACAGGAAGGTGGCGGTGCAGCCTTCTTTGTTTTCTATCCCTTTCTGAAGCTGACCAGAACCTAAGGATGTTATCTCTGATAATTTGGGCTTCCTTACTCTCCTTCCAAAGTCCCACACACTGCCATGAGGCTGCCTGCTGCCTTGATGCAGACCTCCACACTGGTAACTCAAACAGCAAGGTCTTTTTCTTCCTGTCTTCCATCATCGTCCTCTAAGCAGCTGCTGAGATTTACAGCTCACCTGCCCTGGGGTGCTTTTCTTCTGCAAGGCAATAAACTTGTCTTAGAATTTAAAAGAGAATTGGTAGAAGTGACTCCATGACTTGTAGGTCTGACTAAAGGAGACCCTGCAGCTTCTCCCTGGGCCTCTGGATCCTTGACTGTGGGGAAAGAAGCAGGCACTGAAGAAACCCCACTACTCTGAGATGCTGTGGCCTTAGTTGCTTCCTCATCTCTGAGACTAACTGCCTGACAGGAAGTTTGGGGGAGAAGGATTAATTTGGAACCATGATTTGAAGATCTAGCCCATCGAGGTAGAGAATACATGGCGGCAGGAAATCTTCAGAGCTGTAGCATGGGCATTTGCTCACACATACGTGGATCAGGAGGCAGCGAGGGCAGACAGGAAGAGGAACTGGACTGAAAACCATCAAAACTCACTTTCAGAAATCAATAAGGCCACCTCCTAAATGTTCCAACAGCCTGTCAAAACAGTGCCTGGGGCACATCCAGACAAAGGAACCTGTGGGGACTTTCACATTCGAACTGAGGAAACTCAGAATGGGCCCTGAAGACCAGTAGAGAGGAAAGCTACTAGGATAAGGCTCTGATACTCTGTGCTCAGTTAGACTCTAGCGAAAGGCTATGTAGACACCAGGTACCAATGGAGCTACCACAGAACTCTGGCCATTTTGCATACCCAATACCTAAAACTTTGAAAGAGGACTTCTCATCTAAGGCCAATTAGCTGGGGTCCATGAGAAATAAGAAGTCTCTGTTTAAAGCCCTGAGTTCTGTGGTGCATTAAACAACAGTCGGTAGGGAGAAGTCATGCCGATGACAGCCAAAGCCTCCATCTCACCGGACAGAAAAGCTGTGAAGACTGTATGCGGTGGTGGATTCAACCACACAGCAGGAAGTCAGGGAAATGCAGAGACTAGCGTTGCTCAATTTCATTGCACACCTTACTGAAGTCCTGCTGAAGGCTAACTCACATATTTGTTCCAAAATGCATATTTTTAAATTCTGAAAACAAAGCAAGTATTTGCCTGTGGAAGGTGGCCTACATGAGCCAAAAGCCCTAAGGATTTCTGGTCTCCCTCCCGTTTGCTCTGAGTCTTTTTTTCTAATTTCTTTGAATCTGGCTTGTTAGGCTGGTTTCAGCCCACTCTAGTTTCACCCAGCCTAGGATCCTATCTGCTGTGTTTAGCGTGCTCCTTTGATCTGCCAATATAAACCACTTAAAATTAATTACCACACACAGACACACTAGCTGCCTGTTGGCAGAAACTGCCTCTCTCTGTCTTGCTCTCCTTCCAAACAGCAAGTGAATTTTCCTAATAAAGATGTCTATTAAACAAGGGACCCAAAGCTCTTACTCTAGAATATTATAACCTTAATGCACTGTACACAGCCATGCTCCCATGCTTCTCAGTGCATGCAAAAATATATTCTCAGATTTGCCCTGGTTACGTATCCAGTCGCACTGACGATGGGGAGCACACCAAGGCTTCAGATCGGTGGTGATGAAGCTGTACAGATAAACTATGTAGTATGTACTTCTTTGAATCAGAAAGGGTTTAACATTTAAAAGTATTTTATTTTTAGTGGTGTGCATATCTGTGTCTATGTGGGGATGTGTGAACATGTGTCTATGTGCATACGTGTCTATGTGTCTGCGTGCATATATGTGCAGTGCCTTAGGAAGTCAGAGATGTCAGATCCCCTGGAGCTGGGGTTCTGATGGTTGTGAGCCTTGCAGAGTTGCACAGAACAGAACTTGGAACATACTCTTAACCACCGGGCCATTGCTTCAGCCCAAGACTTTTGTCTTTTGAGACAGGATCTCCCTCTAACTATCCTGGTCCTTCCTATGTGGACCAGGGTGGCCTCACTGTGTCAGACTCCAGGTGCTGAGATTCTGAGCCTGAAGCCCTTCACCTGGCCAGTTGGGAAGAATTTCGTACAGGATACTGGGCAGCCAGATGAATTGGCTCTAGTCATCACTATACTTTTAGGACAGTTTCCCATCTGAATCTCAAAGCTGGCCAAAAGAAATCCAAGACTGGAATTTGCAAGCCTGTCTCAGCAAAGGAAAGTGACTTCTTTCAGAGTTCCCAGCTCACAATCAGGAAATAATTCTGTGACACACATGGCTTGTGTCAGTCAAGAAAGCAAGTTCTGACGAACTAAGTGAAATAACAGACACACATGCATAAGATGGGGTAGAACTGTTTGCTTCTTAAGCAGGATTGTTAATGATGTCCTTTGTGCTCCGCGTGTTCATCTGTGGGATGGTTACATATGTGGTTGGGCATTTAGATACTTCAGATAAACACACACATTCCAGCAACAAATACCTTATAATTAAGCACATTCTTTTTGGTGCGCAATGTGTAGATAAACTTTCTAAGTGGGAAGAAGATTTTATAATGTAAGTATCCTTCTTCGAGCTCAGGCGTATTAATCATCAAGTAAGAAGACAAAGCAAAATAAAGAGCTTTATGCATTGGTCAGTGTTTAGAACTGCAGAATTATCTGCAGGCTATGAACATGAGTTTTCTGTTCTGCTGCTGGGAATGTCATGCCCATGTCGAGCAGGACTTGCTCACATGCTTTCTTCAGACAGCTGGACTCGGGCCATCCGCACCTGCCTGCTTGGGCTTAGGTAGCTGGCGTGCTCACAGAGGAAGGCTTTGGCTGTATTCGAGGACTAGTAGTTTCAAGCCTGAAGGAGGACAAGCAGGTGGAGGGGGAAAACCCAGCCCATAAAATCTGTTACCTAAAATCCCTAAGGGTGAGAAGAGCAAGAAAAAGAAATTAGCATGGAATAAAAACGTGCCTTTAGCTGCACGAGATCAACATGAGGAAGCCAGAGGCATCTCCTCGAGAAAGTCCATGTTTGGATGAAGCTGTTTCATTTCGGAAGCTTCAGACTAGAGGAACCTGCAGCAAACTGCATTATAAGGCTATGTGGACAGTTGGTGGGAGTGGAGTCAGTGCTCAAATATTTATGGCATCGTAATTAGGATGCTCCTCCCTGTTTCAGCCCTGCTGGTAAGATAAGATCCAGTCCTGCAAAAAGAGAGGACAAGTGTCTTTGAAGGACACATTGGCCTTGCTGTCTTTTCACAATTGGCTTTATTTTATTTTTAAGTTTTAGATATATTTTATTAATTCTTTCAGAATTTCTTTTTATTCCTTTTATTGAAAATAGTTTTTTTCCTCACACAATAAATCCTGATTACAGTCCCCCCTCTCCCAGTTCCTTTCCCTTCCCACCCAGATCCATGCACCTTCTCTCTCTCATTTTCCAAGGAGTAAGAATAAAACAAGAGTTAACACATCAGGACAGGACAGAACAAACAGAAAGAAAAGAGCCCAGGAAAAAGCACAAGAAACAGATAAAGACATAGAGACTCACTCACTCACACACTTGGAATCTCCATAAACACTAAACTAGAAGCCATAATAAATGTACAAAGGACAAAGAGAGAAAAGTTATAAATACTTTAAAAATTAAATTGAAATTTTTTTAAAAAGCCCTGAGGTGACATTATGAGACAGGAACCTCCAGAGATGCATTTGGGTTTATTGTCTGTTGGTCATCTGCTGGGCATATCGCCTAACCTAGAGAGTTGTTTCCCAGTGAGGCTCCCTTGGAGAAATTAAATTTTCCTTTGAGGGTGGTTGTCACCTGGAGATAGTTTCTGGGCATGTGTCTGCTTCTTTTAGCTATGAGACCCCATCTTGTGCAGACCCATGCAGGCCCAGGGTATGCTGCCCTGGTCTCCTAGTTCGTAGGTGCACTAATCTGCTTGATTTAAGAGACTTTCTTTATGATGTCCCCCATCTCCTCCTGCTCCTAAATACTCATTTAGGGTTAAGTATTCCAACGCCTCTCACTCTGTGTATTTTCTGACTGTGGGTCTCTGGATTTTTTCCCATCTGCTGTAGGAGGACGCTTTTCTGATGATTGATGGCTGAAAAATGCGCAGATCTATGAGGAACGCATAATGCATTAGTATTCTTTTTCTATGTTCTTTTAGTGTAATAGTAGTCTTTGGTTTTGCCCTAAGTCTTAGGTTCTTGGTCATCCAGGTAGTGTCAGGTATGAGTTCCATCTTGAGGACGGGGCCTTAAGTCAAATCAGATATGGTTGGTTACTCCCACAAGCTCTGTGCCACCAGTGCACTAGTATATCCTGCAGATGGATCGCCTTTGGAGAGCAAAGGGTTTGTAATTGGGCTGGTATAGTGTCCTATACCAAAGATGCTAGAACACAAGGATGAGGGCTCTATGTAGGCACAGGCTTGACTTCTCCATGTCCAATGAGCTGAGTAGGTGTTTTTTTCAGCAATAGGACTTTGCTGTCAGTTTATGGAGAGCAACCTATAGTCTTGGCAACAACCTGGGCTGTTTTGGGGGTTCTCGGAGGATCTCTTTAGCCAACAACTCAATTATATATAACCCAATCCTAGTATTGGAAGCTTCATTTGGTGACAAGAGATGTCCAGTTGGAGCTTTTGTCTCTCCTATTATTTGATGGTTTCATTTGGATCAACTTCATATACATGAATACTTTAGGAAGTTTCTACTATATTAGCTGTCCATACTAGCCTTCAAATGGCCCTTAATTTTAGCTGTCTCTTCCCATATTTCCTATCTCATCCTCCTCCCCACTTGATTCTCCCTTTGCAGTACCCCTCTGTCCATCCATAACTATCCATTCTATTTCCCTTTCCTAGAGAGGTCTATATGCTCACCCCCAGTCTGTACCTAATCTCTGTGGTTCTATGGATTGTAGCTTGGTTATCATTGACTTAACAGCTAGTGTTCACATAAAAGTGAATGCATGTCATATTTGTCTTTCTAGGTCTGAGACACTTAAGATTTTTTTCTCATTCCAGCCATTTACCTGTGAATTTCACAATTTCATTTTTTAAATATGATTTATTTTCAATGTGATAAAGAAAATCATCTTTTCTATTCATCTGTTGAGGAACATCTAGGTTGTTTCAAACTTCTGGCTACTAAGACTAGAGAAGCAATGAACGTGGTTGAGCAAGTGTCTCTGTGAGACATCATTTATGTACACGCCCAAGTGGTATAGCCGGATCTGGAGGCAGCTTGATTTCCATCTTCCTGAGGAACCACCACACTGATTTCCATAGTGGTTGTTCAAGTTTGCACTCCCACCAACAATGGAGGAGTGCTTCCTTCAGGCCTATCCTCACTAGCACGAGCTGTCACTTGTGGTTTTTGATCGTTGCTGTTCTGACCTGTGTAAGATGAAACCTCAAAGTTGTTGTGATTTGCATTTCTCAGATGACTAAGGATGTTGAACATTTCTTTAAGTGTTTCTCAAGCATTTGAGTTTCCTCTTTTGTAAATTCTATGTTTAGATCTGTACTTCATTTTTTTAAATTGTGTTATTTGTTTAGCTTGATATCTAGCTCTTTTGAGTTTTTTTATTATTATTATTTTGGATATTAGCCCTATATCAGTTGTGTAGTTGGTTAAAATCTTTTCCCATTCTGAGGGCTGGTACTTTTTCCAAGTGATGGTGTCCTTTGCTGTACAGAAGCTTCTCAGTTTCATGAGGTCCCATTTATTAACTGTTGATCTTAGTACCTGTGTTCTGTTCAGAAATTCTTTTCCTGTGCCAATGAGTTCAGTATTTTGAAACCATTTGGATTCTTCAACATGTTGCCATTCAGTCTGACCAGCACCATTTGTTGAAGATGTTGTCTTTTTTTTCCTGTGTTTATTTCTGGCTTGAATATATAAAAAAATTTCAGGTGTTCATAGGTGTGTGGGGTTATGTGAGAGTCTTCAGTTTGATTCCATTGGCCAAATATGTTTGTTTTGTCCCAATACCATGTGGTTTTTATTACTGTAATCTATTGTACAACTCAAAGTGGGGATGATGGTACCTCCAACATTTCTTTTATTACTCAGGATTGTTTTAGCTATCCCGGTGTGTGTGTGTGTGTGTGTGTGTGTGTGTGTGTCCATAAGTTCTTTCAAGATCTGTGAAGAATTGTGTTGGGATTTTGATGAGGATTGCCTTAAATCTGTAGCTTGCTTGTGGTAAGATGGCGATTTTTACTGTATTCATCCTATTGATTGACAAGCATGAAGAAGTCTTTCAATCTTCTGACATATTTTCCAGTTTCTTTTTTTGATATCTTAAAGGTTTTATCATACAAGTCTTTAACTTGATTGGTTAGAGTTTCACCAAGATATTTTATATTTTTTAAGAATATTTTGAAAGGTATTGTTTCCCTGATTTCTCAATGCAAACTGTCAATTTTTTTTATAGGAAAGCTACTGATTTTTTGAGAGTTGGTTTTGTTCCAGCTACTTGGCTCAAAGTGTTTATCAGCTATAGGAGTTTTCTGGTGGAATTTTTAGGGTCACTTATGTATAATATCATAATCTTCAAAAGAGCATACTTTGACTTCTTTCTTTCTTATTTGTATCTTCTTGATCACCTTCATAACTTATTAGTCTAGCTAGACATTGAGTACTATACTGAATAGCTATGTAGAGAGTGGACAGCCTTGTCCTGTTCCTGATTTTAGTGGAATTTCTTTGAGTTTCTCTTCATTTAAGTTGATATTGGCTGTTGACTTGCTGAAAATTGCCTTTATTATGTTTTGGTGTGTTCCTTGTATCCCTAATCTCTCCAGGACTTTTATCATGAAAGGGCCCTGGATTTTGTCAAATTCATTTTCTGCATTTAATGAAATGATCATGTAATTTTTTTTGTCTTTCAGTTTTTTGTGGTGGTTTCCATTTATAGCTTTTCATATGTTGGAACATCCCTGCATCTCTAGGATGAAGCCGACTTGATCACAGTGGGTGATCTTTTCAATGTGTTCTTAGATTCAGTTTGTAAGTATTTTATTAGGAAATTTTGCATTTATGTTCAAAAGGGAAATTTGTTTCAATTCTCTTTTTTGGGTCTTTATGTAGTTTGGGTATCAGGGTAACTATAGCCTTGTAAAATGAATTGGGCATTGTTCCTTCTGTTTCTATTTTGTGTAATATAAGGGGTATTTGGCATTAACTTTTCTTTAAAAGTCTGGTAGAATTCTGCACTAAAACCAACTGGACCTGGGCTCCTTTAAGAAGCCATACAAACTCTGTTCTTTTGTCCTGTCTTAGTTTCCTCTCTGCTGTTATGATAAAATACTCACATAAGAAGAACAGAAGGGGGGCTGGAGAGATGGCTCAGAGGTTAAGAGCATTGCCTGCTCTTTCAAAGATCCTGAGTTCAATTCCCAGCAATCACATGGTGGCTCACAACCACCTGTAATGAGGTCTGGTGCCCTCTGCTGGCCTGCAGGCAGACACACAGAATATTGTATATATAATAAATAAATAATTTTTTTTTAAAGAAGAACAGAAGGGAAAAGAATTCTTTTGAGCACACTATTCAAGGCACACAGTCCAACAGTGCAGGGAAGTCAGCACATCACCAGCCTGAAGCGGCCGGTCACACTGAGCCAAGAGTCAGAAAGGAGTGGAGATTGTGCGCTAGTGCTGGCCTTGCTCTTTGTACTCATGCAATCCAAGGTTCTTGCCTAGGGAATCGTATGCATTGCTCCATGTTTAAATGCTGGTAGTGCATGAAAAGTTTGCTCTGAGAATGAAGAATGAAGTGAGCAGTAATAGTGCTTATTATATAAGACATAAAGAAAAAAAAAAGTCATAGTAGACTTGGTGCCGAGGAGAAGAACACATACATACAATTCTTATTTTAAAACTTTTCTTGTGTAGCTCATGATCCTTCTGCCTCTACCTCCTTCAGCAAATCCAACTGGTCTGTGCCAGCAAAACCAAACATGACCAGCAAAAAAAAAAAAAAAAAGGCAGCGAAATGATTTCTAACGAGAGTCTATTCTTGTAAACCAGAGAGCCTTGCGTAGTTGTCATCAGAGAGGCTTCATCCAGCAACTGATGGGGGCAGATGCAAAGATCTACAATGGAGCATTAGGTAGAGTTCTGGGAATCTCTTGGAAGAGGGAGAGGAAGAATTCTAGGAGCCAGAGGGGTCAAGGACACAATAAGAACATGGCACATAGAATCAACTAAGAAGGCCCATGGGGTCTCACAGAGGCTGAAGCAATAATCAGGGAGTCTGTATGGATCTGATACATACATACGTTATGGTTGTGTAGCTTGTTGCCATGTGATGGTGGCAGTGTGTGTGGGGGGGGGGGGGCGGTCTCTGCCCTTTTTTTTTTTTTTTTACTGTTCTTGAGACCCTTTTCCTCCTACTGTGTTGCCTAACCCAGCCTTGATATGAGGACATGTGCCTAGTCTTATTGTAACTTGTTACACTATCTTTGGTTGATATCCCTGGTGGGTCTGTGTTTTTCTGAAGGGAAATGGAGGAGGAGTGGATCTGGGAGAGAAGGGAGGGGAGGGACTGGGAAGTGAGGAGGGAGGGGAAACTGCAGTCAGGATGTAATACATGAGAGAAGAATAAGGGAAAGAGAAAAGAAAACAATAAAACTGGTTGTTGTATAATCCATTAAAAATGTATTGTGTACGGCCCATGTATGTGCAGGTGCACTCACCTGTGTGATATACACATGTATGTGCAGATGTGCTCACCTGTGTGTATTACACGTTTATGTGCAGATGTGCTCACCTGTGTGTATGTACACATCTATGTGCAGATGTGCTCACCTGTCCGTATATATGTGGCGGCCAGAAGTCAATGTCAGCCGGTGTCTTCCTCTGCCATTCAGACGGGGACTCTTCCTGAACCGGGAGCTCATTTCAGCTAGCCTGGTTAGCCTTCAAGTTGCCAAGATCTGTCTCCTCCTGACTGCTCCGAGGTTATAGATACCGGCCACTGCACCCAGGGTTACATTGGTTCTGAACATGCAAACTCAAATTGTTTTTACTCATGAAGCATCTTCTTACGTGCTTTTACACACTGAGTACAGGAAATGTCTGTAGTGGCACACAAGCATGTGGTGTGGACCTGGACAGAACTGTGAAATGACTGAGAAATCAGGAGCTGGGGGCATAGCTCAGGTGTCAGGTCAGCATTCACAATGATCTGGGTTCTCTTCCCAGAATTCCATCGGCTGTGACTGCAAGCCTGTAACGCAGGCACCTGAGAGGTAGGGAAAAGAGAATAAAGTGCACAGTTATCCTCAGCTTTACAGTCTGGTTAGGGGCCAGCCTGGGCTACATGTGGTCCTATCCTTTAAAATATGAGTAAGGAGACTAGGGTGCTTCTCAGAGGAAAATATGGTGCCAGAGAAAGAAAGTAATTGGGAAGGAGCATTGATAGATGGGAGCCAAGACTCTTCCAAAGCCATAGCTACCACAAGTGACGCTATAGGCCGACTCATTCTTTGTAATGATGTTTTCAGTGTGTGTGTGTGTGTGTGTGTGTGTGTGTGTGTGTGTGTGTGTATTCGTGTGTGTGTATAGGTGCCTGAGGATACAGAAGACAGCATTCTATCCTCTGAGCTGGAGTTGCAGGTGGTTGTGAGCACCGGACATGGAAACTGGGAACCAAACTTGGGTCCTCTTCAAAAGCAGCACACACTCTTAACCAGCCCATAATATGTATTCTTTATTAGAATAAATGCCCTGATTTGGTGTCTTCAAATCACTCCTGCTGGCCCGGTTTTATCATGGTAACATATGATTGGTAGGAGATTCTGTGAGAGGAGAAAAGAGGAAGACTGTTGACCAAGATTGTAGCGGTCCCTGAATATGGCGAAGAGGTCCTTAAAGTACTGTGTAATGGGAAATTCCAGCACTTACTGGACCTGAGGGGCGTGAGTTGAGGACGATGGTTTCATCCACAAATGGGATGAGTGAGAAGGCGGAGAGGTGGGGCAGCACCAAGGGAGCAGCAGCTAGGGCCTGAGAAACAGAGGGGATGAATAGGAAAAGAGAGGTGTTGAACATGAAGGGTTAACTGTGTGAGTGTGAGTGAGTGTGTGTGTTTACTGGATGTATAGAAAAGAATGGAACTGCAAACAAGACTAAGATTAGATTCTAGTGTGTGTTCACCTTTATCTGGGTCACAGCAGGAAGGCAAGGGTTTGGCGAGCAAAATCCATTCCGCTCCATGCGTTCTAGTTTTAAGCTGATGGGAGTTATTACATAGAAAGGCTTCAAGTGAGTAAGGGAGCTCATGGCTGGAGGTGGGGACACAGCAGAGGTCCTGACCAAGGTGACACCAAGAATGTAAAAGGTGGTTACATGACCGAGGAGACAAAGTGGCTGGCACTCATGGAGGAAGCTTGAGTCCACACTTGGCCCTTCCACAGCCCACACGCTCCGCTAACCTGCACAGGCCTCAAGTTCACCCGTTCAAACTGGGTAGCTGACGACAGTGCAGGCAGTCGTGTCTCATACAGACAGAGACTTGAACTCAGAAGCTCCGTCAACAAATTAGTGTAAAAATGGTCAAGTGAATACCCCAACAGCCTCTAAAATATAAAAGTCACTAGACTAGTGCACTAACTAGTTGTCCTCATTACTAACAGCAAAAACTATCTGGAGACAGCTCGTAGCTAGAGGGCACAGCCCACCATGCTGCAGAATCCTCGTCAGTAGGAGTGTGAGGCCGCAGAACACATTGTCTGGAGTCAGGAACCGGAAACAGACCGGTGCTGTACGCAGCTCACTCTCCCTTTCATTTGGCTTGGATCCCAGCCCGTGAAATGGAGCCACACACAGTCAGGTGGGTCTTCCTTCGTCATTAATTAACATGATCTAAGAATTCCTCCCAGACCTATCCAGAGGTTTATCCCTAAAGTGATTCTAGATCCAGTCAAGTTAACAATGTTACCATGACAACTAGCCACCTCCACGGCAGTCTGAGGGAGGTTTTCGCAGAGTGTGAACTCCAAGTGTGCACGATCAGTGTCTCCTCACTACTACAGACTCCATGTGTATGGTAGCTCCAAGTCAATGCTGAGGAGCCTTCATGATTCTTCTTGGATGGGACAAGGCGCTGGGAATTTTGAGTCCCCTTGCTAGCACATGACCAGCTCAGGTCAGATGAAGGCGATACTCTGTTTCTTGTTTCAACTATATTGTAAATATCATCCTGTTCTTGTCTTATTTAGTATATTGCAAACATCATTCTTTTCTTAATCTAGAGGCCATTAGGTCAAGAAACATGTGATGTGTACTATAAGGAAAATATTAATGCCAGGTAATTGTTTGGGCTGTGTTGCTGTGATTCCAACGTTATTGCATCAGCAATGTCTTAAACATGCTGTCTTTAAAGAGAGAAACACAGAGCAAGAAGATATAACTTAGTTGGCAATGTTTGCACAAGCATGAGGACCTGATTTGGATCCCCGGGGCCCATGTAAAAAAGCCAGGCATTGTGGCATGCGTTTGATAAACCTCGCATGGGGGAAAGCCAGGTATTGTGGTATGCATCTATAAACCTAGGATAGGGAGAAGCCAGGCACTGTGGCATGCATCTATAAACCTAGGATAGGGGAGAAGCCAGGCACTGTGGCATGCACCTATAAACCTAGCATAGGGGACAGAGACAGAAAATCCCTGAGGCTGGAATTACAGGCAATTGTGACTCGCCCAACATGAACGCTGGGAACCCAACTATTGTCCTCTGCAGGAGCAGCAAGTCTTCTTAACCACTGAGCCAATTCATTTGTCCAGCCCTAATTTTTCCTTTTTTATAAACGCTAAAAAAACACTGGGGGGCGGGAGTGGAACACACCTTTAATCACACACTCAGGAAGCAAAGGTAGGTGGATCTCTGTGAGTTCAAGGTCCACCTGATCTACAGAGCAAGTTCTGGGACAGCCAGAGCTACACAGAACAACCCTGTCTCGAAGCACTCCCCCCCCCCCCACTAACAATCCCAACAAAAAAGAAATACAATAAATATTTGTTAAGTGTCAATTAATTAGAACAAATAAAAAATATTATAAAGCTTTCCAAATTAAAAGCAAAGAGCATTTGACTAGATCATACTCAGACTCAGAGCAGCCTGCTTAGGGACCAGCAAGTTCCATCTGCCCAGGAGACCGGCTCTTTGCCTGTTCTCCTGAACACCCTTTCAGTACACAGCAGTCCAAGGCCAGTATGAGTCACCAGACTGAGCTACAAAGTATGAACTCATTCTCATGAATGTACCTCCCGGTGGGAAAGAATCTAAAATGCCAGAGCGTTTGAAACAGGATGTAACCAGCAGAGGAGGGTGCATATAGCCAGGACCAGAGCCCCTGTCATACAATTTCTTATGGCTAGAGAGTCTATAGGCAATGAAGATGGTGGGTTACTCTCATTATATCTGACTGAGTGTATCTTCTGGCTTCCTGCCTGTTCCCCTCTTTTCCTTTCGTTCCTACAAGTGTAAAGATCAGACCAAGTGTGAGGCTGAAGATAAGGCTCAGTGGTTAAGAGCACTGGCTGCTCTTCCAGAGGACATGGGTTCAGTTCCTAGCACCCACATGGCAGCTCACAACTGTCTGTAATTCCACTTCCATGTGATCCAAAATCCTCACACAGACATATGTGCATACAAAATATCAATATGTGTGCGTGCACACACACACACGGGGGGGGGGTCTTGTAAGGAAGGAAGAAGGCAGTCTGCCTGTGGTTTGGAATGTACTATAGCATATTGAGAACTTGGGTATATATCCAAAGGCTTCTTCAAAGTCAGTCATGCTGGGCATCAGTTTTTCATATATTCCATGCTAATCCAGAACAAAATTGATTTTCTACTGAACTGACCAAGACTACGAGACTGTTTTTCAGTCTGGAAGCTCTCCTAAATTTTTCTCTAGAAGACGACATTCTGCAGCTGTTCCCTCTGAAGCCCAGCTCTGAGTGTACAGAGGGACCGCTTGCAGTCACCTCGCTGAGATGAAAAACCTCTAAAGGAAAACACACGGGCTCAGATGACCAGCCATCCTCGTAAATGACATGAATGAGCAAACTGAGAAAAGGAACTTCAGCAATTTCCTGCTCTGCCTGTTGGACGGGGTAAGCATTCAAGCTGTGGTGTCTGAAGAAAAGCGTAGACTTCCCTAGTAGTGTGATCCACATTATCTGGACTGGACTGAGCAGGATCCACCTTGGGACTGAGTTAATAGACCGAATTCTTAGAAGCAATGGCATTTGGAAAGAATTTTGTGTAAAATCCTTGGCATCTGTTGACATATTTTGCAAATAAAGAAGGTTCATAATATGCCCAAAACCCACCCTGTCCATTGATGTCCAACGTCCACCCTTTCTACTAATGTCCAACACCCACCCTTTCCACTGATACCCAACACCCACCCTGTCCACTGATGGCCAACACCCACCCTTTCCACTGATGCCCAACACCCACCCTGTTCACTGATGTCCAACATCCACCCTGTCCACTGATACCCAACACCCACCCTGTCCACTGATGTCCAACATCCACCCTGTCCACTGATGCCCAACACCCATCCTGTCCACTGATGCCCAACACCCATCCTGTCCACGGATGCCCAACGTCCACCCTGTCCACTGACTGAAACTCAGTGCTCAGTTCATGTCTGACCCTTTTCTATCTGACTTCTGTCATTAAAGATGTAAAATTCATTCTTATTACTACACATATTAGTAGTTTGTTCCTGTTTATTTTATTGATTTATTTGTTTGTTTGTTCTTCTCTCATTTAATACATCCCAATTGCTGCTTCCCCTCCTCCCCTCCCAGTCCCCTCATCTCCCTTCTCCCCCAGAACCACTGGTCCTCCGCTTCCCTTCAGAAAAGTGCAAATCTCCCAGGGACATCAACCAAAAATGGCCTAACAAGACCCAGTAAGACCAGGCACATACCCTTCTCTCAAGACTGGATGAGAAAATAGTAACAGTGATAGTAGAAAATTATCCCAAGAGCAGTAAAACAAAAAAAAAAAAAAAAAACAGAGACACCCCCATTGCTACTATTAAGTGCCTCACAAGAACACCAAGCTACACAACTATAACATATATGCAGAGGGTCGAGATCAGACCTAAACAGGCTCCCCGATTATCAGTTCAGTATTATGAACCCCTATGAGCCCTGCTTGGTTGATTCTGTGAACCCTGTTCTTGTGCTTTGACCCCTCTGGCTCCTAGAACCCTTCCTCCCCCAAGCTCTGCTGAATGTTTGGCTGTGGGTCTCTGCATCTGCTCCTATCAGTTGCTGGATGGCATCTCTCTGATGGTTATCTTTCAGTCTGCAAGTATAGAAGAATATCATCAGAAATCTTGTTTTTCCCCAGTCCCAGTCCTGTTTGGTCTTAGCTCTCTGGGCTACTCAGCCTCTGAGTCCTGGTCCTCAGGGGTGGGTTCCTTCTCCCAGCAGGGGTTGGCCACTCCCACAAGTTCTGCACCACATTTACTCCAGCACTGTTTGCAGGGAGGAGAAACTGTAGGGCTAAGGTTCGGTGGCTGGGCTGCTGTTCCATGGCAGCCTTGCCTGCTACAGAACACAGCCACTGCAAGCTCAGTGCCTCCCCTTACTAGGAGGTTCCACTGGGGTCCTTCTCATAGACTCCAGGAGTTTTCACCGCACTAGGCTCCTACTTTGGCCCCCAATTCCAGGAATCTCTCCCAGAACTCTCTTCTTCCATCCCCACTGCCTGATCCATACTGTTCCCATCCCCACCCACCCCAGTCCACCACTGTTCTATTTCCCTTTCCTAGGAAGATCCATGCATCCTTTCTTGAGGCCTCCTTGTTTCTTAGAGTCTCTGGGTCTGTGGATTGTACCATGATTATCCTTTACATTACAGCTAATGTCCACGTGTGAGTGCATACTATGTTTGTCTGTCTGGATCTGGGTTACTTCACTCAGATGATTTTTTTTTCTAGTTCCATCCATTTGTTTGCAAATTTCATGTCATTTTTTTAACAGCTGAGTAATACTTGATTATGTAAATATTCCACATTTTCTTTATCCATTCTTTGATTGTTTCTAATTTGTGGCTATTATGAATAAAGTTGCTTTGACCATAGTTGAGCAACTGTCCCTGCAAAATGTCTGAGCATCCTTTTGGTATATGCCTAGGAATGTGAGGTATATCTGGGTCTTAAGGCAGATGGATTCCCAGTTTTCAGAAGAACAACTATATTTGATGTTTACAGTGATTGTATAACTTTTCAATCCTAGCAGCAATGGAGGCATTTCTCCCTGTTACCCATCCATGTCATGAATTGTCATTTGTGGTCTTGATTTTAGCGATTCTTAGAGGTATAAGATGGAATCTCAAAGTCGTTTCGCTTTGCATCTCCCTGATGAGTTATGACGTTGACTAGTTTAGTGTTTCTCAGTCATTTCAAATTCCTCTATTGATGCTCTGTTAGATCTGTACCCCATTTTTAATTGGTTTGTTGATGTCTAGTTTCTTGTGTTCTTTATGTATTTTGCACATTAGCCTTCTGTCAGATGTGGGGTTGGTGAGGACCTTTTCCCAGTCCATAGGCTGCCACTTTGTCCTATTGACAGTGTCCCTTGTCTTAGAGAAGCTAACTGGACAGCTGGTCCATCAGGGAGTCTTCGTCCAAGTTGGGGGCTGGACTTCTGATGGCTATTGTAGCTTTTGGTCCAGCAGGGGGTGGGGTCTCCACCTAAGCTGGGGGGTGGGCTACCGTGATGAAGAGGGGTGTGGAGATTGGAGATAGTGTAGGGGAGGCACTGAGAGAGTGGAAGCGGTCCACAGGTGACTCGCCTATCTGGAGTTCTGATGGCTGGAGTGGCCTATGGTCCAGTAGGAAGTCTCTATCCGAGTTTACGATCAGTTCTTCAGACTGGCTTGGTGTAAACCTCACCAGAAGATGTATGTTGGAGGTAGGGATATGGTCTCAGCTTGGTAGTAGGGGTGGGCAGTAGAATTTGAAGGGGTGTCGAGGTGTCATTGGGTTGCGTCTTTGTTATCCAAACCTAGGGAGTGGTGATATTCGAGGTGCAAGTGAGCTTCTCATCTGTTCATCTGACTGCATTCTTTGTAGCAGGATTTCCTGCTCCCAAATCATGATACGGAGACTTATTATTAGTTATAAAGGCTTGGCCTTATCTTAGCTCTTTTTTTTTAAATCTGTTTCTCTTTATCTGTGTTTTGCCTAAGGACTTTTTACCTTTCTCTCTTTTCGTATTTTTTACTTTCCTGCTGTCTCCATGGTTGGCTGGCTGGTGGCTGCCTGGCTTCTGGCCCCAGCATGTCCCTCTCTTTCTCCTTTATTCTCCTCTCTTTTTTTTCTTCTTGCTGGATTTCTCCTCTTTATTCTCTGCCTGCCTGCCCACCTATCCCTCTCCTGCCTAGCTATTGGCCATTCAGCTTTTTATTTGACCAGTTGGGCCTTATGAGTCAGGGTAAAACAAAAAAGACATCATTGCATAAATATAAACAAATACAAAACATCTTTACATCGTTAACAAAGGCTGCAGAAACAAATGTAACACATTTTTGTCTTGTTAAAATGAAACCACAACAGTTCACTCTGATTTTTAATAGTCTGCGGAATGACATTTCATCCCACAATTATCTGTTCACCCATAGATCCTACTGGGATGATAGCCACTGAATAGACTGCAAATCAATTCTGATAAAACCACCTGAAATTAAAGAACGCCTTTGCTTTCTTTTCCGAGTTTATTAGAGAGTTGCAGCAACTGCACGTATTTTGTCCCAACAAACTCATTTTGTTTGTTTGTTTGTTTTCTGAGGCAGGGTTTCTTTTGTAGCTCTAACTGTCCTGGAATTTGCTTTGTAGACAAGGCTGGCCTCAAATTCAGAGCTCCACCTGCCTGTGCCTCCCGAGTGCTGGGACTAAAGGCACACACCACCACACTGTCCCTTGTTTGGGTAAGCTTCCACTTCCCCTACCTTTGCTAGAACACTGCTTTAGTGCAACCTGAACCCGTGTCTCCAGGAGGGGAACCCTAAGACCCTAAGGAATGTGCTTTTGCTTTTCCACTTTCTGCGTCTGATTGGTCAGCAGGTCACTTGCCCTTCTGGTGAACTGACTGCAAATATGGGGTTCCCAATACTTCTTCAGATGTGATCATTTTCTAGAACAAGTCAGGGAACTTAAGCTACTGCATTTACAATTTTTCAATTTTGTGATTTTATCTTTATTATTTTATCTCAGTATGTCTAGAGACAAATTCTTGGCTATCTGTTGCCATTTGGAAGAATACGAATTCCAACAAATTAAATTCACCCTTAAGGAGTAGTAGCTTAAGGGTTGCGTTTACTGGCACCCAAATGTAACTGAGTTTTATCCTAGGGTCCCACTCAAATCCCCCCTTTTTTCCTTTGGACAATTTCTTGCATGTAAGTATCGAGTTGGGGGCATTTCTCACCCGCATTTTTCTCTCTCACCCTTAATTCTTTTTCCTTATAACCCTTTTCCTCCCAACAATCCCTTCCTTTTTTGTTGCTTTTTTTCTAAGATGTATTTTTATTATTTTTGATTGTGTGTGTGTGT
>NW_026067923.1:566042-568542 GCF_014885135.2 Alexandromys fortis
TATATATGTCAGTGTGTGGGATTATGTACATGAGTATAGGTGCCCTCAGAGGCCAAAGTCATCAGATCCCTAGGGGTGGAGCTATACATAGTTATTGAATGAGACGAGGATGTGAAAGGGTTTATTGTAAATATGAGGGAGAGAACAGCCAAAGCCATCTGGAAGTGTCTAGACTGAACTGGGCTGTGGGGCAGTGGGGGTGGAGGAAGAGAGATGGGAAAGAGAGAGCCTAAGGAGAAGTGGGGAGAGATGGGCGGGGGAGAACAAGTGCACCAAGAGAGCAAACAGGGCAAAGGCAGCCCCACGTGGTAGGGTTGAACATGAAAGAAGAGGGGTGGGAAGGGAAGCAAAGCCCCTGGGCTGGAGAAGTTCAGTAGCAGGCAATGGAACAAGAAGAGAGGGAGGAGACACAGGTACTGAGAGAGCTGATGTTCTGTATGCTAGTGGGCACCACAGTTAACCCTTTGCCCAGAGATTCTTTGGGACCTGATTGTTGTGAGCTGCCCAACTCAAATGCTGGGAACTAAATTTTGATCCTCTGCAAAACAAGTATGCTGTCGAGTGCTGGGTTAATCTAGAGCCCTGGTTTTTCCTCACAGACTCTCAGTGAGGAGTGGGGTCTCATAAAGTAACGCCCCCATTTGTGTGAGTCATGACGGCTGCAATGGTTTCCTGAGCTCAAAGGCATCCTGTCCAGAAGACCCTGTTTCTTAGCATTCCTCCCCAGCCTCTGGCTCCTGTAGTCTTTCCGCCCCTTCTTCCTCAATGTTCCTCCAGCCTTAAGGGTGGGACTGCTATAGATGTCCCATGGGGCATCCATAATCACTTTTTCTCACACGAGTCAGATGTGAGTCTCTATTAACTGCTCCATACTCTGATGAAGGCTGACTCAGCTCTAATGTGCAGGTATAAAGGTATGTGTTTAGAAAGAAGTGTGAAGCCATGTCCAGTAGTAAAATAACATCAGGTTCTCCCTGAAGCTTATGAGCTTTCCAGCTGCAGGAGCGTTACCATGTTTACAGCACCAGGTGCTAATTTCGTCTTGTGGAGAGGACCTCAAATCTGATCAGGAAGTAGTTGGATGCCCTCGTGGGAGGTATGGCCACTATTACCCACATGGGCACAAATGGATGGGTAGTGGGATGTGGGCTACACAGCTGAGAAACACTGTTGGTGATTTCTTTCTCCGGGCAGCTTGCATAGCCCCCTTGGGCATCATAAAAGCTAGCTAGCAGGGCGAAAACCTCCAGCTCAGATCCAGCTTGGGTTCAGAATAGCCTGCCCCTCAACAGGAAGGCTAGCAAGCTAGGTCTGAGGTCTCAGCATGAAGGACGCTAACAGTCTAACTCACAGCCTATAGCTGAAGGTTTTCCAGAGCTCACTGTGAGTCTGGTGCCCACAGAACAGCACACCCGCACAGCCACCCACACCCTCACCACCGCACTTGGGGCAGAAGATCACAATCGTGCTGAACCAGACTTTCCGTCACAGCAGAGGAGGAATGTGTGCAGTGCTTACGAAGATGCTGAGAGTAATTAATGGGAAGATTGAGGGCCACCATGCTTTATGCGCAGCCTGAATATCTTTTCATCCAGCCAGGGTTTCACCGCATCAGCTCCCTCTGACACCTTTGAATGAACGTTCACTTGGAACACAAAAACCTTCACCTCTATTTCCCGCCCATACTCAGCACTCCTAAATTTCTTTGTTAACAATTCTCCATCCATGTTCCTTCCAAGTCTTTGATTATTCTCCAGCCTTTGGGTACTGCCCATAAGTCAGAATGTAGCATGCACCATGCTGTTGCTTCTTCCCTGGAAACAACCTTGAAGCGGTGCCCGGTTGGAAAAGTCCCTTCATGGCAACGCCGCGGGAGTCTTAGTCTCTTTATTTCTTAGATGAGAAAATGCCATGGCAAAAGCCACCCGAGGGAAAAGGGTTCAATTTAGACCATAGTTCAAGTTACAGTCCATCGTGGTGGGAACAAGGAGGCAGTTTATCACATCCAGTCCAGAAGTGTAGACGGGGGATTTGTTCCTGCTCAGCACCCTTTGTCTGATTATATGAACCAGGATCCCAGTCACGGAGTGGTGCCACCATGGTGGGCAGCTCTTCTACCACAGGCATGCCCAGAAGTCCATGGAGGTGATTCTAGAGTCTTTCAGGTTGATTATTAACACCAATTTGTGAATCACATTCAGCAACAATCCTGAAGAAGCCAGCTCTCAGGCAGTGCCTGCATACATGTTGTCAGAACATACATGAAGCCAGGCTTGCCTCTTCTGTCTCTCTGTCAGCTGACTGTCCCAATGCCCCACAGGTGTAAGCTGGAAGAAAGAGGCCGGAGTGAGGATCCTGGGGTTTCGGCCATTTTTTCACGTGACTTATTTTCCTTTGGAGTATCTTTGTGCTCATACTACTCAAATACCATTTCTAACTGAAGATGGGTGGTGTGGTTGTCTTAGTTAGGGTTTCCATTGCTGTCAAGAGACACCGTGAC
>NW_026067923.1:573542-584760 GCF_014885135.2 Alexandromys fortis
GAAGAACTTTTGTTTCAGAGTTAATTTAAGTTCATTAGGAAGAAATTCCGTCTCCGTGCCCTCCCAGTGCCTGGTGTACTAGTCTCTCACCCGTAACTTATGGAGAAGTGGCTATCCTGCATAATTGCGGCCTCATGGTTTTCACCACACGCATGCTCAGGCTGGTATCAGCAAAAGTGTGAGCAACTTTTCTATATCGCTTGATAGCTTGCGGTCTCAGCATCTTACTCTGCCCTTCCTCCCCAACTTCTCTCTTTCACCTGATCTGTATCTACTTACTAGCAATCCAGGCTGGAAGCTGCCTCTGCTCAGTCACTGTCTTAGTCAGTGTTGTGTTGCTGGGAAGAGACAGCATAACAAGGTAATGTTCTAAGAGTTACCTTCAACCATGAACTGGGCCTTGCTTACTGTTTCAGGAGTTTAATCCATTGTCTTCCTGATCTGCAGGCAGAGAAGAGAAAGAGAGTCTGGCTTGGGCTTTTGAAACCTCTTTGTCCTTGAAACACACTTTGTCCTGCAAGACTGCCTCCTAATCCCTTCAAGAAGTGCCACTCCTTGGTGACTAAGCATTCGAATCTGAGAGCCTGTGGGGCCATTCTCTTTCAGACTGCTACAGTCACTATGACGATGAAGAGAGGCTTGAGTCCCACATTTCCGTCCTCACGAGTCACTATCAAGGTCCTGCTTTACTCTGCGTCCAGATTTTGCCATCAGTTGTCTCATTCTGCCTGTTCTTCTTGCTTTGTACCACGTAACCCTTAGTGCAAAGAACTGGAAATATTTACCATATTTAAGACACTAACTACTACTTCAAAGCGATTCTTCTATTTTTACTTTATCTTATTTTCTAAAGAAAGCTGTGACATTGCCTGGGTCTCTCTAAGTCATTTGCTCGTGCCATGACACACGAGTGTGAGCACGAAGTGTGAGTGCGGTGGGAAAAAAAGAGCTCTCTCTCTCTCTCTCTCTCTCTCCCTCTCTCTCTCTCTGGCTGCTTTCAGGAGGAAGAGGCTGGGGCTGGGGTGCTCACTGGCAAACTGGACTAAGAGTCTTACCAATTTAAATATGGGCTAACCAGGTCCCAGAGAGGCCAAAGGACTCTTTTAAAACTACAGAGCTCAGAACTCTTAAGTGGCATCTCAGTGTAATGTGGCATAAATTATTTTACAAATTTCTTCAACCCTCTTTATAAAAGAAATAAGTGCTTTAAATTTTTATTTATGTATATGCATACCTGCTTGTTTGTTTGAGTAAGCACCATGCACATACAATACCCTCAGAGGCTATAAAAGGGCATCGATCCCCTGGATCTGTAGTTACATGTGGTTGTAAGATACTAGATATGGTTCTCGGAATGGAACTTGGGTCCTTTGTGAAAACATCTAGTGCTCTTAGCTGCTGAGCCATCATCTGGCCCACCTGTTATCATTGTTAACCTTCAAAGCATGTGACATCTAGTTTAACTCCTCCATTACCCTAGAGAGAATTTAAAGGTAAATTTCAGCAAACTCAAATGATGATCAAGACAACTTACTTAATCATTTTTGATGCAGAAGGTGGCTTTGTTGCCTGCTGTTGTATACTAAGGTATTACTGCCTCCTAAATGGCACCAGAGAAGACTCGAGTAAAGGGAACCTCTTTCTATATTATCAAAGGGAGATGTTCAGAGTGGAAGAAAGGCCATGAGTGTGGTAACAAGACTGGTCTGGCTTGTTAGGTAAACTGAAGTCTGTGAAGAATCACTAAAATGAGTCTTTAGTGGTCGATAAAATGCCCAGCATTGGCTACCATAATTAAGGAGAGGGGCTTTATCCAGTGAGTCTACCTCCACCCAGGAGCTGCAGAGCCGTGGCATGGTACTGTAATGAAGGCTGCTGTTCCTGGTGCTGCTAAGACTTGGCTATATGGCTTTCAGTGCATCATTTCCCTTCTCTGAATCTTTATTTCTTCATTCATAAAATTAGTTTGGATTATCTATATGTTGTAAGCAGGAATAATATTGATTTATGGATAAATTTTCTTTCATTTACATATTCTTTCTCGTGTGTGTGTGTGTGTGTGTGTGTGTGTGTGTGTGTGTGCAGCCCAGTAGTGTTGACATAGGCTATTTGTTTGTTCCCGGCCACTCAGACCCCAAATAATCAAAGAGAAATTATATTAATTAAAAAGCTGCTTGTCCAATCACTTAAGCATATTGCTAGCTAGCTCTCATATCTTAAATCAACCCATTTCAATTATTTTATATTTTACCATATGTGGCCTACAGGCAAGGTTCCCGCTGGAGGCTGGCTTGCATCTTTCTCCTCTGGTGGCTACATGGTGGCTCACTGACTCCACCTTCTTTTTCCCAGCATTCATTTTAGGTTTCTCATCTAGCTCTAGTCTGCCCTATTACAGGCCAAAGCAGCTTCTTTATTCATTAACCAATAAAAGCAACACATATGCAGAAGGACTTCCCATGCCACAGGAGAGCTTTATAAGGTATTTCTCAGGTGTTGTCCAACTCTTTTCCTTTTTAAGACTAAGTCTCACTGTCCTTGTTACCATATCCCGGCCGACAACTCTGGTAGAAGCCTCTGCCCCACCAGAGGGCACAGTGGCAGTCATAATGCCAGGTAAGCACCCTGGCCTCAGTCCACCAAAACTCCCTCACTGCCCACTCAGTCCACTCCCAGCTGGCCTTCCCTTCCTCATCATGATATCCTGGCCTTCAACTTCAAACTATTCTCTAGAACTCTAGATAGGCGGCCCCCTGCAAACCATCCCCACTCTCTCAGTTTGCACACACCCTGTCACAGTATCCTGGTTGACCTCAAGTCAATCAAAGACCACTCTAGCCAAAATACCAAAGAGGACACAGAAAACAGGGGGAAAACACACATCCAGCAAAGACAAACCCAGAAATCAGCACCTAGACCTATCATCAACCCAGAGGGCAGAGGTCCTTAAAGAAGAAATGAGTAAGTCCCTTAAAGAAATCAAGGAAAAGACAAAAAATGGGAAGAAATGAGTAAATCCCTTTTTAAAAAAATCCAAGAAAGCACAAACAGTTAAAAGAAATGAATAAAAGTGTTCAAGACATGAAAATGGAAATAGAAGCAATAAAGAAAACATAAACTGAGGGTATTCTGGAAATGGAAAATCTAGGTAAGTAAACAGGAACTACAATCATCACCAACAGAATACAAGAGATACAAAAGAGAATATCAGGCACTGAAGATATGATAGAAGAAATAAATGCTTCAGTCAAAGAAAAAGAAAAACATAAATCTCCAGGCACAAAACACCCAGGAAATCTGAGACATTATGCAAAGACCAAACTTAAGAATAATATGAAGGAGAAGATTCCCATTCCAAAAGTTCAGAAAATACCTTTAACAAAATTATAAAATCAAACTTCCCTAACTTAAAAAAGGAGATGTCTATAAAAATACAAGAGGCGTATTGAACACTAAATAGATTGGACCAGAAAAGATAGTTCTAATGCCACATAATAATCATAGCCCTAAACATACAGAACAAAGAAAACATATTAAAAGCTGCAAGAGAGCCAGACAGTGATGGCACATGCCTTTAATCCCAGCACTCAGGAAGGCATAGGCAGTTGGATCACTGAGTTTGAGGCCAACCTGGTCTTCAGAGTGAATTCCAGAATAGCCAGAAATACACAGAGAAACCTTGCCTCGAAAAAAACAAACAAACAAACAAAAAACTGCAGGGAAAATGGCCAAGTAGCATATGAGGGCAGACCTTGAAGAATTACACCTGAATTCTCAACAGAGATTCTAAAACCCAAAAGGACATGGATAGATAGATGTGCTACAGACTCTGAGAGATGACAGATGCCAGCCCAGATTACTATACCCATCAAAACTTTCAATCAGCACAGATGGAGAAAATATATATTCCATGACAAAATCAAATTAAAACAATATCTATCCACAAATCCAGCCCTACATAAGGTAATAGAAGAAAAGTTCCAATCCAAGGAGGTTAACTATACCCATGAAAACGTAAGCAATTAATAATCCCACCAACATAACCAAAAGAAGGGAAGCACACACACACACACACACACACACACACACACACACACAAACACTACCAACACTAACAATAACAAAATAACATGAATTGATAACCATTGGTCACAAATATCTCTCTGTTGACAGAGATTTCCATCCCACCCAGTCCCACATCATTCAGTCCCAAAGAAATACACAGAGGTCTACATTAGTTATAAACTGATGCACCTATTAGCTCAGGCTTCTTATTAACTAATTCTTACATCTTATATTAACCCATTATTCTTGTCTATGTTAGCCATCGCTTGGTACCTTTCATCAGTGAAGCATTCTTTCTCATATTGCTTCCTCTGTCTCTGGGTGACAACTGCCGATTGAATCTTTCTTCTTCCTAGAATTCTCCTGTTCTCCTTTCCCCACCTCTGCTTTTTGTCTGGTCACCCCACCTATGCTTCCTGCCTGGCTACTGGCCAATCAGCATTTTATTAAACAAGTACAAGAAACAAATCTTTACAGGGTAAAACTATTGTCCCATAGCATCTCTCAATATCAATGGACTCAGTCCCCCAATGAAAAGACACAAGTGAACAGAACAGATGTAAAAACAGGATCTATCCTTTTGCTGCATGCAAGAAATATACCTCAATATCAAAAACAAACGAATCAGGGTTAGCCGAATGAACCCAAGAAGCAAGCTAGTGTAGCCATCTTAATATCTAATAGAATGGACTTCAAATCAAAATTGTTGAAAATAGATGGGGAAGGACACATCATACTCACCACAGGAAAAAATCCATCAAGGTGATCTTTCAGTTCTTAACATCTATGCCCCAAATGCAAGGGCACCCAGATTTGTAAAGGAAACATTACTAAAGTTTAATCACACATTGACCCTCACAAATTGATAGTGAGAGACTTCAATCCCACACCCACTAATGGACAGGACATCCAGACAAACCTAAACAGAGAAATGCTGGAGCTAAAACCCATTATGAATCAAATGAACCTAACAAGTATCCATAGAACATCTCACCCAAAGTCAAAAGAAAATACCTTATTCCCAGCACCTCATGGAACTTTCTCCAAAATTGACCACATACACAGTCACAAAGCAAGCTCAACAGATGTAAGAAAATTCAGAAACCCCTTGTATCCTATAAGACCACCACAGATTAAAGATGGATTTCAACAACAGAAACAAAAGCCTACAAACTTATGTCAACCGAGCAACTCTATTGAATGATTATTGGAGCAAGGCAGAAATAAAGAAAGAAATTAAATACTTTGTAGAGTTCAATGAAAATGAATACACAACATACCCAAATTGACAGGATACATTGTAGTGCTTTCAAGCAGTGCTAAAAAAAAAGTTGACAGCACTGAGTGCCTATATAAAGAAATTGGAAGAATCTCATACTAGCATCTTAACAGCACACCTGTAAGCTTTAGAACAAATAGAAACACACCTAAGAGGAGTAGAAGACAGGAAATAATCAAACTGAGGGCTGAAATCAATAAAATAGAAACAAAGAACAAGACAAAGAATGATTTCAAAAGCTGGTTCTTTGAGAAAATAAGCAAGATAGACAAACCCTTATCCAAACTAACCAAAAGACAGAGCAAGAATAAACAAATTAACACAATCAGAAAGGAAAAGGATTATATAGGGAAGGACAGCTGGGAAAGGTAGCCCAGTTCTGGGCTGGAGAACTTAAGGTAGGGCTGGATATGCCAGTCAGGAGGGCCATATAACTGGTACGGAATGAGGGATGCAGGGAGAACCTGGCAGCCAGCCCCACTTTAATGTTAAATACACATGTCAGTCATTTGTCTCAGGGTTTAAAACCTAACACTAATAAACACCTTTGGTGATGTGATTGGCTACAAGATTAACTTCAAAAAAATTCGCAGCCCTCCTATACGCAAATGACAAAGGGGCTGAGAAAGAAATCAGGGAAACAATACCCTTCACAATAGCCATAAATGATGTAAAAACATCTTGAGATAACTCTATCTAAGCAAGCAAGAGACTTGTATGACAGTAATTTCAAGTATTTGAAGAAGGAAATTGGAGAAGATATCAGAAGATTGAAAGGTGCTCATGGATCGTTAGATGGGAACGGGAACAGGTATCAGGTGAGGGGGATGAGCAGAAGAGAGTACTGAGGAAAGACTGTAGGAGCAGAGGGTTTGAGGACACTAGGAGAATAGCCCACAGAATCAGCTAAGCGGTGCTCATGGGGGCTCCCAGAGGCTGAAGGTGCAATCACAGAGCCTGTGTGGGTCTGCACTAGGCCCTCTGAATATGTTATGGCTCTTCAACTTGCTGTTCTTGTGGGACTCCTAATAATGGAAGTGGAGGAGGTATCTCTGGCTGGCTTGCCTACTTTGGGGACACTTTCCTGCTACTGGGTTCCCTTGTCCAGCCTTGATATGAGGGTTTGTGCTCAGTCTTATTGTAACTCCTTATGCCCTGTTGGATTCCTATCCCTGGGAGGCCTGCTCTTCTCTGAAGGGAAAGGGAGGAGGAATGGATCTGGGGAATATGGAAGGTTGGAGGAGGGACCGGAAGAAGTGGAGGGAGGGGAAACTGTGGTCAGGATGTAACGTATGAGAGAAGAAAAATCGATAATAGACTAAATTTATATATAATAGTCTAAGCCCCCCCACCTGCTCATCAAGCAGACTGGGGTAACTGGCCAGCAAGTTCCAGGAATCTACCTGTCTCTGCTTCTCCAGAGCCAGGAAAACTGGGTTTGTTCTACTTTGGGCTTTTTATTTGTTCTGTCTTTTACATGAGCTCTGGGATTTGCACGTAGGTCCTCATGCTTGGCCAGCGAGCACTTTGCTAACAGAGCCGTTTCCAGCCCCCTTACTCTCTTTCTAACACATGTGCTTTGAGCTCTGTTACAGCCCCACATCCTTTATTATCTTATATTTAACAATCATCACTCATTTTTGTGACCTCCTGGCCCCTCTAATCATTTCAGTTTGCTATCCCAGGCTAGACCGTCTGTGCCACTGCCACTAACTCTGCTACTTGGCAGTGTAGAGCCCAGGGCCCAGGCATGCAGGCAGGAAAGCCACTGCACCCTGCAGCTCTGAGGTCTGCACACTTACCAGATTCTTCCCTCGTGGACAGGATGATGTAATCGCCTCAGACTTTTTCCTATAAATCCCCTAAGCCATGCTCTCCATTCCAGTCACAGAGAGCCTCTTCCAGCTCCTGTTTATAGGAAGCGATCTTACGCAGCTTAAGCTGCTGACTTATTTCTAATTCTCTCTTCTTGGTTCTGGGAGGCCAACTAAGGGCAAGGACACACTCTTCAGGAGAAAGACTTGAATCAATAATGAGAGAGAGAGAGAGAAGGGCACAGGACGTAAATGCAGTGGGAATCACAGCCCCGCGTCCTTGAGTGTAGCATTAAAACCTAGGCTCCTATTCGTATATCCCACACTTCTTGGCCCGTAGCTCATCTAGATTTGGGGAGCTCAGGCCTAGCAGTGGGCATTTGTGTGGCGATCTGTTGGAACTCCTCCTCAGCAGGGAATTTGTACTCGATGACCTAAGGGCACACAGCTGCTGAGAGAGTGTCCAGGACACAGACTTTCCTCACAAAGCAGCCTTGTGTTACAGGAACTTCCCACACACACATGCGCACACAAGAGTTCTGTCTTTAAAGTGGTCTTAGGTCCGGGTGGAACTCCTAAAGGGTAGGGAAAACAACTTCTTTTTTCAAAAGCTTCCTTTTCAAAAGCTTTGGCTGCCTGACAGCTAGAATTTTCTCCTGTGTCTGATAATACACATGTGTATGAAATACAGCTTATTTTTTTTAAACATGACCCAAGCTGATGAGTGTCCTTAAGGATCTGCTAACCAAACAGAGAAGCATGGTCTATGTTAAGGCCCATCACAGATGGCTCTGCTCAACTGTAGAGTTTTCACCTATGAAACAAAGATGATTCAACGAGCCACATAAAAAGTAATTTAACAACCACTCTCCCTCCCTCCCTTCCTTCTTTCACTCCTTCCTTCCTTCCTGATTCCTTTTCTTCCTTTTCTTCATTCCCTTCCTTCCTTCTGTTCTCCCTAACTCCCTCCCCTTTTTCTCTTTGCCTCCTTAACCTCCTTCCTCCTTCTTTTTTCTTTCTTTTTCCTTCCCATCCCCTCTCCCATTCCCATTTTTTCTTTCATTTGCTATTCTTTTAAAATTTATTTTTAAACAGGCATGAGGGCCCACACACCTTTAGTCTTGATCCTCAGAGGTAGACAGCTCTAAGACTGGTTCAAGATCTAAGATCTAAGTTCAAGACCAGTCTGATCTACATAGTGTGTTCCAAGACAGCCAGGGCTATACAGAATAACTCTGTCTTGAAGAACAAAACAAAACCAAAAATATTTATTTTATTATTATTATTGCATGTTTGTATGTACACATTCAACATGAGGGCTAGTTCCCTCAAAGGTCAGAAGAGGGTGTTGCAATCCCCCGAAGCTGAAGTTGCAGGCAGTTGTGAGCCACTCAATGTGGATGCTGGAAATCAAACTCTTATCCTTTGCAAGAACAAGAAGTGCCCTGAATTGCTGAGTCACCTCTCCAGCCCCACTGTTGTTTGGCCCTTGGCTGATTCAGAAGAGGCTATGTAGAAAAGACTGGCCTCTAACGAGGGGCTATCCGTCTATCCCAGCTTGAGTGCTGGGATCATAGCCATATGCCACCAGCCCTTGGTGCCTCTTCATTCTCAAATAGTTCCTTTTCCTCCAGTAATAAAGTAGGCCAGCCCTCCGTGGAGCATAAAGAACAAATTCACTCCTAGACTCTCCACCTGTGCTGGTTTGGTAGAGAATGCCCCCATAGGCTCATATATCTGAATGCTTAGTCATCAAGGAGCGGCACTATTTGAGAAGGGCTAGGAAGCGTGACCTTGTAAGAGGAATATATCACTGGAGGTGGGCTTCAAACATGCAAGCTGGCCTCATTCTCCCTCTCTCTCTGCCTGCAGGTCAGGATGTAGCTCTTGGCTACATTTCCAGCAGTACATCTACCTGTAGTAGGTCACCATGCTCCCTGCCATGGTCATAATGAGCTGAGCCTCTGAAACTATAGGTAAGCCCCCAATTCAGCGTTTTCCTTTATAAGAGCTGCCCCAGTCATGACATCTCTTCACAGCAGTAGAACAGTGACTAAGACACCATCCAAATATCCTATCCTCTCATTTCCAGAGCCTCCCCTCTTCTGTCATTACAGCTGTCACCATGCTGGTGAGGTCATCCTGGGCTCAGCTCCTGAAGTCAGCTTTCCTTTTCAGCATATGATGCTGTCACTCTAGGGACAGACAAGCCCGTGGCATTCGGTTTGCTTGTAATAAAACTCAGTGGCATAGGGAGGTGGAAGCATTTGTCCAGGTCACTATAGGTTTATACATATTTGAGAGGGGACATTTGATAGTGCCAAACAGTGGAGGGCCATGTAAATAAAATCTCAGATTCCTGGCCGTGCGTGATTAACATGTGATGGCTAAGCACCTGTTCAGATTCGGCATTAATAAAAATACTTAGGAAAAGAACTCTTTTGTCATCCAATCATTGACTGAGATTTGCTAGGCTTTAAAATGTTCTTGGAAAAAGCTGCAATGTGTTACCCTTACCCCAAGGTTTGCCCTGTGTTGATAAGGAGTTCCTATGGGAGGGGGTTCTATGCTGAGAAAGACGAAACTGTTACGTATCTTCATTCTTAAAAGGAAATACACACTAAGCATGCTCAGGTTTTAAGCAGACGTAGCAGCACTGTGCAGTCAGAGTGCATGTCAACGAGAGGTGCAGTATATGAGTGAGATGTTCCCACTCTGTGCACTCGGATACTAGGTTCCCAGTGGGTGGCTCCTGGGGAGGCTTTAGCGGTATGGCCTTGCTGGAGGAAGTACATCACTGGGGTCAGGCTTTGAGGTTTCAAAAGACTGTCCTAATGAGGTCACTCTGCTTCCTGTTTGGGGATCAGATGGGAGCCTTTGTGTCCACCTGCTGCTCACCTCCTCCGCTGTGATGGTGATGGACACTTATCCCTCCGGAACTGTAAACCCAAAGTAAGCCTTCCTTTCGCAAGTTGCTTTGGTCATGACATTGTATCACAGCAACAGAAAAGTAGCTAATACAAGAGCAAATACCCAGAGCTCGTTTCTCCTGTTATATTCTCTCCAAGCAGAAGACTGAGTGAGGAATTCTGTCAGCTGGAAGAGCAGTCTGTCTATCCACATCTTTCTCTAATCTGGACAGACTTGGGGAACAGAGGCCCCCTAAACTATCTCCTATGCAGCTCTCTAATGAGCTGGGGGGACAGCTCAGTCAGTACAGTACTTACCTTGCAAGGGTGAGGACCTAAATTTGGTTTTGTAGATTTTGTAGATTTTTTTTTTTTTTTTGTAGATTGTAGTGGATTCCAGAATCTACATAAAAAGAACCTGAGCACAGGGCCACATGCTTGTAATTCTTGTGCTAGGAAGACAAGGGCAGGCCGAGCGGATCCCCAGGGCTCACTGCAGCCAGTTTAGCCTACTTAATGAACTTCAGGCCAGTGAGAAACAGAAATGGCTCAGCAACTATAAACACCGCTTGCTCTTCCAGAGGACCAGAGTTCAGGTCCCAGCACCCATGTCAGCCAGCTCACAATTGCCTGTGACGTCAGCTCAGATCCAGGGCCCTTTTCTGGCCTTGTGATCATTGCAATGTGGCATACATACACTCACCCGTCTATATACATACGCATAAATGAAAAATACATGTCAATAAACCTTTAAAAATATTCTAAAAACTAATAAACAAAAAGCAGTGTCTGCTGACCAGCAGCAGAGGTTGCTCTCTGGATTAGCTATAGATGCACATCCATGAGAACACACACGCACACACACACATGTTGAAATAGGATATATGACACTCCCACATCACTTCCCCTTTTTCTGTTTAAACAAAAAAAAGAAGGCTTTAACTTAACATCCAAAGCTCTAGAAATGACAGAGACATCTCGCTGCCTGGACAGTCACCCAAAGTTCCTCTGTACCGTTGGGGCATCCATCTTCGGCTTACAGGCCCATAGTTTCCAGCAGACATTTCCACAAAGCAGGAAATTTCAAAGGCAGTCACTATCTGCTTGTCCTGAAGAATGTCTCGCAGACTCTTTCATGAAGCAGGAACCCC
>NW_026067923.1:586789-589582 GCF_014885135.2 Alexandromys fortis
CCCATTTCTAATGATGTGTGTAAGCACCCCAAGGTGCGCTTACCGGGAAGATTCTAGCCTAAGTCCATCGTGGGTTGCAGCTGCCTGGGAGAGCTGAGCATGGCGTCTCTGCTCCAGCAGAGCTGTCGGGTCTCTCTGGGAGCAGAGCAGAGTCTGACCTCACTTCCTCTTCTGCCCAGAATTCTATTCTGTTTACTCCTCCCATCTATGTTCCAAGCCATGAGGCCAAGCAGCTGGTTTATTATAACTTAACCAATGAAATCAACAGATTGATATATGACACTCCCACATCACGCACACATGCACACAGAGCTGTCTTCAGGGTATCTATTAGCGTATACAACAGTAGCACTATCTTCATGGAGGAATGGTGGAGCATTTTGGCTGTTTAGAGCAAGACAAAGAGATAGAGAAAATGAAAGCCAAAGCCGCAGCATCTGGGGAGCCGTACTCAATTAGAAAGCACGCTCAAACATCCCAGATAGATGACAGCTTCAAACCGTTAGCCCTGAGCTCATCCAGCACGTGGGAAAACAAAGATTTGCCTGCAGCTAAGTATTTGGTAGCCGGACATAAATTCCGGGCCACAAAGGCTTAAGAGCTCTGTTGAAATATAGGTAAAAGAATTTTACCAGATCCCGTTGTCAGCACTACCTAATTTTAATCAGCTAGAGTGTAGCTACTGATAGCTCACTCTGCATGCTGATACAAGGCGAAGGGATGCACAAACAAACTGAAGCTGGAGATAGGGATATTCTAATCCTATTACACACGCCTTGAGATTAGATCTCTAGCAGTGCGGCCCGAGAACATTCCTGTACTTATTCTCACCAACCCGAATGCACAAATCAAATGCTTTCTGTCGCTTACCTTCTTAGCAACCACCAAGAAATACTTGCTTTAGTGTGCTAGGCTTCACACTGCAATAAAACTTTCAAATTAAAAGTCGATTGTGCCACCAAGTGTACATCCTTGAGCCGACTGTGAGCCCTTGGCAACCTTCAGCCTGAGCTGCTCTGTTGAATTCCATTCATTTAAGCAAAGGCCACAAACATGCCCTGCTAAAAGCCCATGCCCAAGCCAGGCAGGAATACTATGGCAGCCCCCTCACCTGCCTTCCCATAATAGTTTCGTTTCTGTTGTTGTGGTAAAATATCCAGATAAAAATAGCTTAAGCATGAATGGCTCAGAGGTTAAGAATACAAGCTGCTCTTCCAGAGGTCCTGAGTTCAATTCCCAGCAACCACATGGAGACTCACAACCATCTATAATAAGATCTGGTGCCCTCTTCTGGCATGCAGGCATACATGAAGGCAAAACAATGCATACATAATAAACAAACAAATCTTTTAAAAAGAAACAGCTCAAGAGAGAAGGGTTCTGTTTAACAGTCAGCTGACCATGTGTCATCTGCAGTCAGAAAGAAGCTGAGTGGAGCCAGACTATAAAACCTCAAGGTTTACTCAGTCCTTCCTCCGACAAGACCCCACCTTCCGAACCAAGGCCGCTGGTTGAGGACGAAGTGTTCAAACACGTGACCTATGGGGACATTTCCTACAGTCATCACTGTGCTTTCCTTACTCCTCACCCATTAAACCCTTGGGATAGATTGTTAAGGTTAAGAGATCCAAGCAACAGTACTGATGGACAGCTGATATCACTAGTCCAAAAGGAAGGAGGAATTAGAATGTCGCTCCCAGAACCTCCAGGACAAAGGCAGTCCAGAAAGAGGAGTCACCTAGCAATATTTGTGGCTTCAGAGGTCTATGCCACAGCCAGACGACGGTTAGGTTCTTAGGGGTTGGGACGTCGAAGGTTTTAGCTGAGGACTCTAAGGGGAGACACCGAGTAACTGAATAATCAACGCTCAGTAAGACAACTGAGATCCAGGACCACAAGGCACAATGCTTCACAAGAGTGTTAATTCAGGTAAATACCAATAAACACATTGCTCTGGAATAAAACCACAAGTCAGATTGTCACGAACCAGTCTCGATTACCTCAAGGCAGGAGTGCTAGCTTTCATCTTCTTACACTAGCCACTGGCTAGTCTCCACACATGGCTTAAACTCCCAGGCACTCCAAGATGTCTGCACAGATCTCAGCTGCATCCATGCAATGCTGATCTTGGAACACAGGCAATGTAGAACTTACAGAATCATTTAGGCTTCCACCCAAATTTAAAAGGAAAGCCTGGGGAGGCCTGGCAACATCTATGAATTTGGGGTTGCCTTCAGACTATCCCTTTGAGGGGGATTTGCAAGAACTTCTCTCTCCCTCCTAACCACTAAGATGTCAGTGGCTCTGCCTTGTTCCACCCTCCCTGCCATGATAGACCGAAACCTCTGTGTGCAAAACAAGCCTTCCTCCCTGCAGGTGTTTTGCTCGGGTGTTTGTCAGGGAGGGAAAGTCTGACTAATACACACGAGGTGCCGCGTAGAGATGGTGTGTCTGCCGAGATGCCAGATATGGAGACGGTGTCAGAGAGAGAGAGAGAGAGAGAGAGAGAGAGAGAGAGAGAGAGAGAGAGAGAGATGTGCACTCAAGATAGATCAGCTTTGTTGAAATAGGAGCGGCGGCAGGGCTGCGTCCCCGGCACCCGGCCGCCCGCATGGCTAGAAATACCCAGAAATAATTACACGGAAACTGTATTCTTTCAAACACTGCCTGGCCCGGCTAGGTCCAGTTTCTTATTGGCTAGCTCTTACATATTGTTCTAACCCATTTCTAATATTCTGTGTAGCCCACGAGCTGGCTTACCAGGGAGGATCTTAACCTGCATCTGTCTGGAGC
>NW_026067923.1:590102-604093 GCF_014885135.2 Alexandromys fortis
TTTTTTTCGAGACAGGGTTTCTCTGTGGTTTTGGAGCCTGTCCTGGAACTAGCTCTTGTAGACCAGGCTGGTCTCGAACTCACAGAGATCTGCCTGCCTCTGCCTCCCAAGTGCTGGGATTAAAGGCGTGCGCCACCACCACCCAGCTTTACAGACTCTTAAGAAGAGCTGGTTTCTGAGGTTAATGGGTGTCATGGTCCAGTCTCACACTCTGTGATGTGCTGAGAACACAATGCTAGCATGTAACAGTGTCTACTGAACATCGACGGCAGTGGATTTCAACTTTGGCCGCCCACTAAAGTTAGATGCAGGACTGTAAAATTGACCAGACCCTGTCCCTAGAGATCCATTTTTTAATACACTGTATCAAAGTTTGACTTGGAGACTTTTTAAGAAGGGAATTTATATTTAGAGTGGGACAACTTCATTATGAAGAATTTGTATGGTCTAAAGTGGCCTGATTCTGGGGAGTATATTCTACCATCTCCTTTAGGGCTGTGGGACCCGATGACCCTTTTCACTGATCCCCACAGGTGTGGCTAACCCTTCAACTCAAGGGGGTTTGGGGTAGGCCCCTTCGTGACGGGGTTGTGAATTCCAGAGGTCTTCAGTGTAAAGAATGAGAACTTTTGCAAGTGTTTGGCATTTCCTATAACCTGTATGGTGGAATGCTTCCTTCCCTTCTTTTTTCTTTCCCTTCTTCTCTTGGTTTTTTCCCTCTCTTTTCTTCCTTCTTTCTCACTGCTGGGGCTCTCACGTGCAGTGCACCATGCATGCTAGGCAAATCCTCTACCACTCAGCTACATGTAGACATTTTATTTGCTTGTTTCAAACAGGATCTCTCCATGTAGCTTGAACTGGCTACAGACTCACTATCCTCCTGCCTCTGTCTCCTCACTTCTGGGATTACAAGGGCTCAACGCTGAATGAAATGAGGACATGGCCACTCCAAGGTATGGTTGAGGGGGAGATGAGGGAGAGTAGAGCCAGAGGCATCTGAAAGACTTTGGATTGAACTGGGCCTCGAACCAAAAGAGCTCAGGGCTGAAATTGGCAGCAGTTTTATAGGAAGCAGAGGCACTGGGCTGGAGATGCTTAGGGTAGGGTAGGCAGGCCAGGCAGGATTACTATGATACAGGTAAGTGGAGAGGTAAGCATACCCTCTGGTGTGCTAGCAGGCACCTCAGCCTTTCGTCTGAGTTTCATGTGAACCTGACAAACACCAGGCCTGGCTTTCAGGAGCTGGGAGTGTGGGGAAGCAGAGCGTATTGCACTACATATGCATGGCCGTTGCAGAGGGTGGTGCTTGTGGCTAAAGAGATAGAGGTGTGGCCATTTTAGACCAGTTCCCCGAAGAAGGTATCTAGCTCACTCCTCCTGGGAAGAAAAACACAGGAAAAGCACATGACTGCTTACTAGCTCCTGGGATGGTTCTCCTAATTCTCACAACAAGGGCCACTGACACCCTCCCCTATGATCTCAGGTCAGGGGCCACTGACGCCCCTCCCCTGTGATCTCAGTTCTCATGTGTTACTGAGATTCATGCCTGTCCCAGCAGCTTTGCTCACCTTCCAATATTGCATCATACTTTTAACCTGGAGGCCTAGATGCACCAATCTATATTCCTTACTGATATATTTCAAACTTCATGTCCCCAGTGATCCACTCCTGAGATTGACCTATTTAGAAATTTGAAACAATGTTTTGGTTTCTTTTCTTATTAGCAAGACAAATAACATAGAAAATGCAGATATTTACAGGGATGTGTGAAGGAATAAGGAATAAAACTAGCCACTTGCCAGAGTAAGCACTATTAATATTATTAGCATTTATTATCTCAGTGCTTTTTCACTCATATTTGTGGATAAGTATTTAGGTAAGTCATAGTGTTGCATAGCATGCCTACAGCCCTGGGTTCAGTCACTGCTCCTGAGGCAATCAAACAAAACAACAGACCCGTAAAAAGAAAAGCTTTTGTGTGTACATGGATGAAATATGGATGTAGGAAATACATGTGTTTCTTATGAGAAACTTTATGTACAGAAAATAAGCTCAGAAAGGAGGAAGCTCGCCCAGAGACATGAAAACCAAATCCGGGACTGAGAACACCAGGAAGCTGCCCTACTCATTGGCGGTGAAGGAGTCCTGCTCCTGTAGCAAGGGCAGAGGCGCCCAGCAGCGGTGCAGGGGTGCTACGACATTTCCACATTCTTCCTTCTGCCCCCACTGGAGGTAAACAGGAAGCGGAAGTGCTTGGAGGACGCCGATTTCTCCCAGGAAGACAACTGTTGAGGCCAAGGAGGCACAGCCCCGCCTGCCCGCGCTGGAAGCCCGGAGCCGGTGACTGGAGGGAGAGCAGCTCTAATCCTGGAGCGCCAGGCCTGCGGGAACCAATCAGAACCACTCTGCTCTTGAAGTCTGGGGAAGGCTTCTATCTCACCATGGCAACTGGCTCCCTGCTGAAAGGGAAACTCAGGTCTCCACTTTGCTTTCTGCTCGCTCAGTGTCTGATGGCTGAAGGCTGACAATGTCCTTCACTCCTCTTTTAGGCCTTGTGAGGCAAGTCTGGTGAATGACAACGTGGAGATGGAACAGAAAGGATTTCATTAAATACATCGCTGTCTTTGTCTGAGAAGAAGCTCTCTCTCTCTCCCCCCCCACCCCACCCCACCCCCCGCCCAGCCCATCTTTGGATGCAAGCCAGCCCAGCAATTTTAACTAGAGACCGTCAAGGCTCCAGTGAGTGATCCCTGGAGAGTTTGTTCTGTTTTAAGTTCACTTGGCACGAGCAACAGCTAGGGCTGGGCTGGCTCCCCGCAGAGACTGGCAGCACGTTCTGAAAGTTCCTTCTGTATTGTTACCGAAGCTGCAGACACTGTGGGAACAGTTATCGGGTTCTGCTGATCCCCTCACACTGGTAACTTTGTGTTATAGCGCTGGCCTCAGTTTGAGCGGAATTGAATAGACAGCAATTTGTTAGAAAAACAATATCATTAATTTTGATGGGAACTTTTAAGAAAACAAGAGATGGAAATTCTTTCCAGTTTGTGTTTGTGAGTGTGTGTACACAACATTTGTGTGTGCATTAATTATACAACTATGTATTAGGGCTAGGGAAAAGGCTCAGTAAAATGCTTGTTTGCAAACATGAGGATCTGAGTTCAGATCTCCAGTGCCCTGTGAAAACACATGCCTGAAATTTCAGCACTGGAGAGGTGGAGGAGACAGGGCATCTCTTGTCTTTTGGACCAGCCAGTCTGCCTGAAGAAGTCAGCTCCAGCTTCAGTGAGACACCCTGTCTCAAAAATGAAGCTAGCAAGTAACTGAGGAGACACCCAAAATCAAACTCTGGCCTCTACAGTCACACATGCATACATATGTGCACATTCACAAACACATACACACACTGACCATGTGTCGAGCTTCGCCGTAGTGTGGAGACCCATAGAAAATGCAGTATGGAAAAGGACGGTTATCTGTCTTCCCCTTGTCTAGAAGAAAACGTGTTCATGATCAAGCATGTAATTAAAGACAAACCCTGGGAAGAACTCTGTAGTTAGAGAGTCCCGGAGCAGATGACATGGAAGCCAGATCTTGTAAATGTGGAGGAAGTGGCAGGAAGAGATTCTAGTCAGAACTACATGAACAAAACCCCCGGTGAATGGCATGGTTTAGTGTCGGGTGCTTAAAGTTAAGAAGAAGAAGAAATAGGCTCCAGGTGGGTTGGAGCTCAGGTGATTGAGTGTTTGCCCAGCATGCATGGAGTCCTGGCTCCAACCCCCAGCACTAACTGGACATGGTAGTTAAGACCATAATTGCAGCACCCGAAAGGTAGAGGCTTCAGAAGCTCAAGGTCACCCTCAGCCGCATAAGGAATTCCAAGCCACCCTGTCTGAGAGAGAGAGAGAGAGAATAAAAAATTAGGGTGCGATATTTTCAGGGTCCTTGAATGTCAGACTAAGGAGCTAGGTTTTATTCCAGAAGCTACACAACAACACCAGAGCAAAGAGTTAATGTGGCATCAGAGGGTGACGGGAGGCAGAGGAGCATGAGGAAGGAAGGCCTGGCACGGTGCAGGCAGGACAGAGACAGGTCAACTGAAAGGCAGAGTGAGATATTTGGTCTCACGGCTAGATAGATGTCAGGATGGTCCTAAGGGCGGTCCTGTCCTTCACACTGTCATGTCTCCAGTAAAGAACTGAGCCTTTTCCCCAGGCATCTCAGATAGCATCGGTTCAAAGAAGAAGACAAGTGTCTGTGGATTGCTCTCGTTCTAATTATTGCTTCCTCTACTGCTCTCCTCCCCACCTCACACTTAGGGCAACGTAGCAATGGCATTCCCAGGTCAGCAATTCTCAAGAGTTAGCACATTAAAGTCACTTGGCGGCTTTGTCGTAACACAGGCTGTGATGGTTTAAGAAACTGAATTTCCGAGTGGAAAGGTAGCTCACAGAGTAGCTCACGGGACCTGCCCAGTGTGCTGGGAGCCCTGGTTCTGAGTACTCCAGTACTGAGTAAATTGGATGTAGTGGTGCATGCCTTGTAACCACAGCACTTGGAAGGAAGACACAGGAAACCTAATTTAAGGTCATCCCCAACTGCACACGAGTTTCAGGCCATCCTGCGCTACATAAGACCTTGTTTCAGAGGGGTGAGGGAGGAGGAGGGGGAAAGAAAAACTGGGTTCCAATGAATGTCTAAGACAGTGGTTCTCAACCTTCCTAGTCTTCCTAGACCCTTTAATACAGTACCTCATGTTGTGGTGACCCCCAACCATAACATAATTTTGTTGCTGTTTCTAACTGTAATTTTACTTCAGTTCTGAATCATAATGTAAGTATCTGTGCTTTCTGATGGTGTTAGGCAACCCTGTGAAAAGGTCATTTCATCCCAAAGGGGTTGTGACCCCAAAACACTGTGAAGGAAGTGTTATGATGTAACTATATAATCACAGCTACAGTCAGGACCAGATCCTGGCTCGGCCTCTTGCACTACTGATTTAATTCCTTGAAGTCTTTGCTTGTTCTAGGTTGTGTTTATTATTCTTTATATGTTATTTTATGTTAAAATTGGGATAACATTGACCACGTCACAGGGTTCTGAGGGTCAAACATGGAAAACCACAGAAAGTATTTGGCTGTATGCTAGATGAACATAAGATGAAATATGGACCTAGGACATGGATATTGTAACCATAAGAACCTTTATGTGATAGAAAATATGGCAAGGAGATGGAAGGACCCGTAATGCCAACATCAGGGAGTTGGAGGCAGGAGAATCAGAAGTTCATGGTCAATCATCAGATACGCAAGTGAATTCAAGACAGCCTGGGTTATGTGAGATGTTGCCTTCAACTAAACTAATGAATAAAACATACAAAGAGATTTCATCATTCTTATTTTCTGTTTGGTTTTGGTTTGCTTTTTGGATTTTTTTTTTTTTTAATTTTTGCTTCTACAGTTTTATGCTGTTCATTTGCGGTAAGAGTGTGCCATATGGGGCTGGCGATGGGGCTGGCTGGGAGAGTGCTTGCCTTGCATTCACGAGGCCCTGGTTTTCACTAACAGCCTTGCAGAGACAGAGCAAGGTGTCACAGGCCTATGAGATTAGCACTCGGGAGCATCAGGAGTTCAAGGTCATTCTCGGCTACATAGACAATCTGACCAGCCAGGCTACATCTCTGTCCAAGAAAATGAATAAACAACGAGATACCAGGGGATCCTGAGCCCCGGGGAGCAATGTGGAGCAACACATAGGGAACTTGGTCCCCCCACCCACCCATACCAACCCATCCTGAGGCAGCCAAGTGGTCACCTCTGAGTCACTATCTGGTCTGTCAGCCCCTTGGGGACACAAAGACCCCAGGGGTGCTCATAGCTTGGGTCCCAGCATTGTCTTCACAGTCCTTCCCCAAAGAACATGGGAAAATTCATTTTCAGGGAGTTTGCTGCCCGTGGGGCACAGAGGAAGGAGGAGTCCATAGGAGGAAGGGAAGCTTTTCTTTGGACTTCTGCCTCTCACCTCCACCCATTAGCACAGCTGTCTCTGTGGGTCTTGAGGCTTTGAGTCTGGCCACTGTGAGGTTGCAAGCTCAGAGGATTTTCCCAGTGCAACTCTCTGGGGCTTGTCCCCAATGAAGAAATCAGCAAGTAAGCATTTTTCTCTAAGCAGATAAGTCTGGTGCTCCATCATCCCCAGACGAGAAGCAGAAGGCAGACTTGGCAGGCAGTCCTGAAGAGAGGGCCATCTCAGGATGAGCCGGTGTCGTGGGAACTTGATGACAAGGCCCTGATGATCCCGCCAATTCCTGCCCTGAGGAAAGAGCTTGGGAGCAAACACCCCTCAGCTCAGCTTGCTGCAGAAAAGTGATGGAGAGAGCCTTGAGTGAAACGCACAGCACATGGAGGTCTTCGGGCTCTGGGCCCATCAAGTCAAAGCTTGCCATAGGTTAGTAGAAAGAGTGAGCTCCACTCGTCAGCTGAGAAGGGAAGTGGTTGCTTACGCCAGATGACTGTTTGCTGTGGCAGGCACTGTCCTTTACGTGGTGGTGTTTGGCAACACCTCTCCCTTCTGTCATTATACTTCCTCTTTGGGTGATTTCATGACCCAAAAATGTCTAGACATTGCCAACAACCCCCAGAGAACAGAAATCAGGTGGCCCAAGACCCACTGAGCTGTGGCACTGTTCTCTGTTGGAAGCACTTGGGGAACAGGGCACCCATTCCCTGCTTCTAGAAAGAAGTAACGCTCCCAGCAAAAGGGGACATGAGGTATTTGAAGGATAGTCTCAAAGTAGCGAGCTCTGAAAGGCAGGTGGGAGATCATGAAATAAGATCCTTTTTTTTGGTAAAGAAAAGTAGACAAGAAATATGTGATTTGCCTCAGGCCTTAAGATGAGTCAGAGAGGGAAACATCAATTTAGGATCCGACCTTTAGAAAAAGACAAACAACTTCATCACCTTTCCCCTCCTAAACTCCTTCATTCCTGGATCTTCAAGGGAACAAGTGCTAGCTGTTTTAGAAGCTGGTGGAACATTTCACTGGAGGCCATGTGGATGTCCGAGGTCTGCGCTCCCGCAACAGGCCATGTTGATGTCCAGAACAAGCATTACCACTGAAGGTCACGTGGATGTCCATGGTCTGTGCTCCTGCAGGAGGCCATGTTGATGTCCAGAATAGGCGTTACCACTGAAGGTCATGTGGATGTCTGTGGTCTATGCTCCTACAGGACATGTTTTGTCCAGGATACATGTTACCACTGAAGGTCACGTGGATGTCCGTGGTCTGTACTACCACCTGAATCAGCTTCAAGCACAGGAAAATAAGCTGCTTATTCTGGCAGGCAAGGGGGTCGTAGAAGATTCAGGGTCTGAGGGTCCACAATTCCTAACATGCCACGACCACCCAGTGTGTCTGTCTTTTCTCATCCCGACTCAGGTAAACTTCTCTCTTTTTTTCTTTTCTGTCTCCTTCTTTTTGATACGGCCATAGCCTAGCTGTGTTTTCTCTGGAACTTTGGGCTTCTTTATTCTTTCTTTCTGAAGTCTCGCTTCCCACCATGTGGCAACTTCCAAGCTGGTTTAACTCAAATGGCATTTTTCTTTCCTGCTTTTTTTCTACTCTGTCCCTCCTCCATTTGGCTGCTGAAACTCACAGGTCACCTGCTTTGGGACTTTTCTTCTAAACTTTCATATGTAGCCTATCCTCAGTTGTCTGAGTTCATTCTTAAACTCTTTTATTAATGAGACTATGAACCCCAAGAGGAGATGCTAATTTTCCTGGTATTATATGGCAACTACAGAGGGCTAACCTGTGTTCCTTCCACACCCATTTACCGACTCGCTGTCTTAACCCATTTTTAGGAAAGCATTGCCTTGAGTGAGGTCAGAAGCCTCACCTTGGATTTCATCGCCGGGCACACGTACGGATGCTGGAAGACAGCCGTGTAGTGTGAAGCCTCTGTTGTCTCCACTAGGCAATCGCCATTCATCAGTAACCCTGTCTGTTCATCCTTTCACCCCACGGCTTCCAAGGTGGAAGGCAAAGGCAAAACCTGCTGGGCACCAGACCCCTCTCCTTGCTCCTCTCCTCTGCACCATTTTGACATTCTTGCCAAGGACCTAAGTTTGGTTCTAAGCACCCACATTGGATGGTTCACAACCAACTGTAACTTCAGCTCCAGGGGACCTGCCCTACACATGAAACCCACACACAAAAATACATAAAAGTAAAATCTTTAAAAAAAAAAAAAACCAATAACGAGAAACCAAACAAATCCACCTTGTGCCCAGAATACTGAAGAGAAACAGAAAGGCCCAGTGCAAGTGTGGGTCCAGTGACTTGGTGAGAGGTCAAGTTTCAGTTCAGGGGCCACAGGGCTGTGTTTCTTGGGGTGAGAACCTCTGACCTTCAGCACGGAACAACTCAAGGTTTCTAGGCACTGTGCTCAGGTAGGGAGCCTGCAGACTGGGGTAGAGGGCAGGCTTAGGCACTAGACCTGCAAACAAGCATAAGTCCTTGCATATGGGTTTTAGGGTTTTAGGTGTTCTCTTCTCTCTCTCTCTCTCTCTCTCTCTCTCTCTCTCTCTCTCTCTCTCTCTCTCTCCTCCCTCCTTCTTTCTGGTTTTTCATATTTCTGTCTTCCTTTTTTTAATGCTAGAGTCCAGCTTCCTATGGCTGGGGGTTGGTTACAAGCTTTCTCTCCTGGTGACAGATTGCTTAGCTACATGCTGGAAGACATAGCCCTCCTTCCAGTCAGCCCAGAATTAGGCCCATAGATTTCCAGTTATGGAAGACAGCTGTTCTGAGCCAGGCAACAGATGTAAATTATGGGCCCGAATTGATTTTGCATTAATTTCTCGTAGGCTACTCCCATGCTGCTTAAGTACCACTTTTTTAGAGCAACGGTGGCATTGTATTTTTCAGAGCTGATTTGTTTCCACCGCCGAGCGGGCTCCAGAAGGACTGGGCAGTTTTTCAAGCTCTCTTCTTGTAGGAAAGTACTCTCACCAGCGAGCAATTCTCTGGACCCAATAGTGGATTTGCGTGATTCTCAGCATGTCTTCCCATAGGGCTTTAGTAGTCCTCATTTCAAGATACTTAACTCCTGGAAAAAGCTGCCAGTTACCCATGGAGACAGTGAAGTGGCTGTGCAGGAGGTCAGGGTGGCAGATAAAGGCACAGCGTGTCCCTATGGCTCAGCCAAGCCCATGCGCCATGTGCTGTGGACTCTTGGCTCTCTTTCTAGAGCCAACACTTTGAAAACCCATTGAGTGAAGGACAAAGAGGCAAGCTCCCTTCCCCCTTCCTTGTAGAGGGATAGAGTGGGACCACACTGAAACCCTGAGCACAACATTAGAAGCCCCTGTCAGCACCCTGTACGCAGGTGCTCTCTCATGTAAAACTTGCTGGCAGGGGCTGCGTTCCTGCCACCCAGCTCCCGGCTGCCTGGCTAGCTTATGCCCCAAAATAACAACACACAAACTGTATTCATATAAACACTGCCTGGCCCATTATATCTAGCCTCTTCTAGCTCACTCTCATATCTTGCTTTAACCCATATCTAATAATCTGTGTAGCACCAATCTTACCGGGAAAGATTCAGCAGCGGCTTGCTCCATTGCGTCTGCCCTGGAGAGGAGAGGCATGGCATCGAACTCGAGATCCTCCTGCCTCTGCCTCCTTCAGCAAATCCTACCAGTGTGTGCCACCACAACCGGCCCTGACTTTAGTAGCTTCAGTACCGAAGCTGACTATGGGAGGGAGCAAGGACACTGCAACTGCATTTCATCCCCAATGTGGCCAATGATTCTGTAATTGGATCTATTTGTTAGACATTTGACAAGTGATTTGAGATCATTCTTTCACCCCCACTTACACACTCGGGAGCTGACGGCATTAAAACTGTAACTCCACATATACCCAGAGCTGGGGTGTGATTCAATTGGCAGAGTGCTTCCCTAATATGCACAAATCCTTGGGTTCAGTGCCTGCACCCCATCAGGGTGTAGTAGCCTATTATCTATAATCCTAGCTCTCAGGAGGTGAATGCAGGAGGATCAGAAGTTCAAAGTCACCTCCAGCAATATAGCCAGCTTTTGGCAGGCCAGGGTTCTGTGATACAAGAGACCTTGTCGTTAAAAAGTGTGCGGGGACAAGAGAGATGGCTCAGGGATTGGGAGAACTTGCTGCTCTTGCAGAGGACCAAAGTTCAGTGCCCAGCTCTGTCCGTGTCCAACAACGACGGAGAACTCCAGCTACAGGAAATCAGATGCCTCTGACTTCATCAGGCACTGCAGTCGCATACGCAGAGGCACACATGCATAAACACATGATTAAAATAATAAAAAAATCAATATTTAAAAAGAAATTTCAAATGTGTCCCAGAGAAGAACTAGACCCCTCCAAGTTCAAACTTGCTCTAGGCCTCTGGGAGAGTGCATCACCTTGAACACTCTGTCCCCAGCTTGCAGCTCGTGCCACTAATGGCTCCAGCCTACCTAGGTGAACATTTCAATGCGCTCTACACAACTCAGATTGGACGTTACTGGGAAAATGTGTATGTGTGCGTGTACAGTTATGTTTCTGTTTGAGAGGTTGTCCGAGGTCTAGGTCCCAGGAGCGGGCTACCTTGTGTCGTTGAGCCAGGAGCTCTCGTTGGCCTGCTACCTGTTAAGTAGTATAGGCTGGCTGAGCCACAAACCTCAGGAATCCTCCTGTCTCTGCCTCCCCAGCACTGGGGATCCAAGCCTGTGCTCCATGGGTGCTGCGGATTGATCTCAGGTATGGCAAGGACTTTATCAGCTGAGCTTATCGCCCCGGCCCTGGACATCACCTGGAGAAAGACAGGGTAGGGGTTGGAGAAGGGACTTTAGTCTCTTAATCGTTGGCTTCAGAGACTGAGATTCAAACCTATGTTGTTGAAGGCTGCTGTCCCATGGGGCTAGCAAGCTGCCTTGGGTTGAATGAGTCAGGGCTAGTCTCCGTATCTTCTTACATCTGGCTGAACCACTGCTTGCTGGGATGGTTGCAGAGCGATTGATTTACCTGATCTGTCATTTGCCAAGGCCTATACAGAGAGGAAACTCCAGTGGGAAGTGGTGGCCCAAACAGGCCGGTGCCTGAGTAGAGACGGCAGTCTCTTGAAGAAAAGATATTCTTAGAAATGTAATTAGCATGATCTATGTTGTGACAGAGAAACTAATCTTAAATATTTTATGTTTACTGTGATACCTATCATATATACAATTTTCTGAAGTATGCAATTTAGAGAATAATCAAGTGCCTATCTGCCCTTTGGATCACTCAAAAGTCAAAGAATCTGCACATTTGATATAGCTGAAACCATTCTCCTGAGTTTGTATGTGTCTTGTCTTTGCTCTGTATTTTTCTACCATATCTGTATCCATTTTTCAACAATATAGCAATTTTGTGTGATTTTACCATGTTTATTTTGTTCACAGTTTACTGAACCTCTTTAATTTGAAGGTTTTGTCAATAAAATTCAAAAAAATTGAAGAAAAAAGTTGAGGGAGGCTAGAAGACCACGACGGGAGTTGACGGTCGTGATAAGGTTAGTTCAGGGAAGCTCTGGAACTAAGACAGGATTGGCAGAAACCTCCTTGAGAAACCTTAGGGACCCACGATGTTGTTCAAAGCCTGCACTCGGAAGGCCAGCCAGCGTGCTGCTCAAGTTTGAGTTCTAGCACCACCTGGGGGACAGAATGAGCTAATTCCCATTCTCTACTGAGTCGAAAGAATCTGTCAGCTGTTTTCAAAGCATCTTACTTTTCTTAAAGATTCAGTGTGTGTATGTCTATGTGTGTGTGCGCGTGCGTGTGCATGTGCGCGCATAAGATGACATCAGATCTCTGTGCCTGGAGCTACAGTAGGTAGTTGTGAACTGACTTAGGTATTGAGAAATGAACTCCAGTACTCTCTAGAAGAGCAGCGAGCGTTCTCAACCACTGAGCCACCTTTCCAACCCCACAGCATCTTAATAATAACTCATTTAATTTTCAAGTAGTTAGTTGGTCTAGAAGCCAGAATTTTTTAATTGCCTTCTTTCTTTCTGTTTTCTTCCTTCTTTCTTTTATCTTCTTCCTTTCCTCCTTCCTTCCTTCCTTGATTTTTGAAACAGGGCTCACTATGTAGCTCTGGCTGCCCTGGAACTGCCTGTGCAGACCAGGCTGTCCTTGAACTCACAGAGATCTACCTGCATCTGTGTGCTGGGAATAAAGATGTGCACCACCATGCCTGGCCAAGGTAAGAATTTCTAGTTAGCGAAGAAATTAATCTCTCAATAGATTACTGCACAAAAATTAATCTTTTTGTGTGTACAGTTAATGATATTATCAAAGAAATTATTCTGTAGTTGTTGTTTGATTTTATTTATTTATTATTTTTGTCAGACTGGCCTAGAACTTGCTATGTAGCAATGATAGCCTTGAACAATTCTGCATGAACCTTCCAAGTGCTCGGTTTATGGGTGTGTGCCATCACAGTGATACTATTATTTCAAATACAGTCTTAGGGACCTAGAAAGTTGACTTAAAGGACAAGAGCAATTACCAACCCTTGTGGCAGATGGCTCACAGACATCTGCAGGAGATCTGGTGCCCTCTTCTGGCCTTTGTAGGTACTTGCACACACGCAGGCTTACAAGACAGGTACACATACACATAAAATATTTTTTGAAGACCTTATTCAGGTAGCATCTATGTACCATAAAATTCAAGAATTTAAAAAGTGTAATTTGGCACTTTTATTAGTTGCTGGGTGGTGCAAGGGCCACCATAGCCCAGGGTCAGAACACCTCCACCACACTGACAGAACTTTCTGTCCTCTGTCTGCAGTGAGTGCCCTCCCCATCCCCACCCCAGCTCTCTGTTCTGTCTCTAGAAAGCCTTCCTACAGCCTTTCCTATCTGGGTATGTCATGCAAATGGAGCTATGCACCATGTGTACCTTTGAGTCTGGCTCCTTTCACTTGGCTCAGTGTTTCTGAAGTTTATCCATGCTGTAGAATTGATCAGTAGTTCATTCCTTTTGATAGTGCGTTCCACTGTATTTGACTACTCATCGTTTGATGGACATTGGATTGATTCTGATGCCTCACTGCTATGAGAATTGGTACAATAATTGTCTTTCTAAGTAAATGAAGTCATAAATACAACGTATGGAAGGGGTGCTTGCCCAAATTACATAGCCCAGCTATTTGGGGAAGTGATGGTTCTTGGCTTCAGCATGTACCCATACACTGAAACTGTATTCTTTTAAACACTGCCTGGCCCGGCTAGTTCCAGTTTCTTATTGGCTAGCTCTTACATATTAATCTAACCCATTTCTAATAATCTATGTAGCCCATGAGGTGTCTTACCAGAGAAGATCTTAACCTGCGTCTGTCTGGAGTGGGAGAATCATGGCGACTCCCTGACTCAGCTTCTTTTTCCCAGCATTCTGTTCTGTTTACTCCACCCACCTAAGGGTTGGCCTATCAAGGGGCTTAGGCAGTTTCTTTATTAATAAGAAATCACTCCCACATCATTTCCCCTTTTTCTGTTTAAACAAAAAAGAAAGGCTTTCATTTTAAAATAGTAAAATTACATATAGCAAAACAGTTATCAAGCAAGAATTACAGTTACAATATATCTATTTTATCTTTTATCATAACTAAGGAAAACTATAACTATCTATTCATTCTTCAACTTCATCAAAGACTCTAGAAGGATATAATACTACCTAAGTAAACAAGAAATAAGAAAACTCTAGAAATGACAGAGACATCTCGCTGCCTGGACAGTCACCCAAAGTTCCTCTGTACCATTGGGGCATCCATCTTCGGCCTTCAGGCCCATAGAATCCAGAGACATTTTCATGAAGCAGGAAAATTCAAAGACAGTTCAGTCACTTTCTGCTGTGTCCTGCAGAATGTCTCGTGAATTCTTTTATGAAGCAGGAACCCTGAAAGACCATCTCACCTTTAGGCAAGTT
>NW_026067923.1:605002-680889 GCF_014885135.2 Alexandromys fortis
TTTTTAAGACATTAACTTTATTCTTTATATTCTTTTCTTCTCTCTCCCAAGCCTACATACATTCATCCAACAGTGTGGTCTTTTATGTCTGAATCTGTTTTATTGTGAATCTGTAACATTTTTTTACTATTCAGGAGCATTTCTTAAAATGTTAAGCACTTCTTAAAAACTTAAGTTGCACCATGTACAGGTAATACGGTACTGCCTGTGTCCTGCCCAGTCTAAACCTTAACTGCGCTGTTATTATGGCAATTACGGTAGTTCCTGCCTGAGGTCAGCACAGTTCAGCATGGAGCAGCCGCTCCTGCCTCAGAGCCATTTGGTGCCCCTGAACCACTCACAGTTCCAGGCACACAGCAGTCCACATTGGAGCCGCAATCAGCAGTTTAATTCTGAGACTGAGTGTGCAGCACAGAAACTCTTTTCATCCAAGTTACAGCCAAATCTGACACGCAGAGCACTGCGCAGTCTGAAAACAGTCTGTATGGCAGCAGAAATCTGCCATGCTCTTCCGCCTGCCTAAGCCTGATTCGGCCTTCTGCCCAGGTGCAGGCGGGGAGTGCTGAGCCATCAGCACGGTCTCAGAGCATTCTCCTCCGATCCCAAGTGGGAACAGAAACATCCAGTCCCATAAAAGTCATTTGAAATGCTTTAAAGCCAGAGTTTGCACTGGCGGCACAGTCCAAGGAAGCCGCACTTTAAAATGATGTAGCTCCCCCCCCCCCCCCCGCTGCTGTTGCTGAATCAGGAAATCTCTCTACAGCACACCACCAACAAACAGCAAAAATCTGTGTTAAACTCTCTTTCCCTTATTTTTAAGCCTTCTCAGGTTTTTAAGTGGATTTAGCCCATCACGTCGGGCGCCACTCTGTAATGATAAGAGCGACAAGGCTGCTTCCCTGGCACCCGGCCGCCCACATGGCTAGCTTATGCCCGAAATAATTACATGGAAACTGTATTCTTTTAAACACTACCTGGCCCGGCTAGTTCCAGTTTCTTATTGGCTAGCTCTTACATATTAATCTAACCCATTTCTAATAATCTGTGTAGCCCACGAGGTGGCTTACCAGAGAAGATCTTAACCTGCGTCTGTCTGGAGTGGGAGAATCATGGCGACTCCCTGACTCAGCTTCTTTTTCCCAGCAGTCTGTTCTGTTTACTCCACCCACCTAAGGGTTGGCCTATCAAGGGGCTTAGGCAGTTTCTTTATTAATAAGAAATCACTCCCACATCAGAATCTTGCAGAGGCACAGAAGTTCAGGATACATGCTATTGGACAGCAACATTCAGAGATGACTCCCTCCAACCACCCCCTTCCACTGGCCCCGTGTTCACACCTGCTCCTAGTCCACCCATGAAATATATTTTACTTCCCCCCTCCCAGGGAGATCCCCACATCCTCCCCCAGACCCTTCCCCTTTACCAAACCTCTGTGGGTCTACAGATTGTAGCTTTGCTATTATCACATCCTAAGTATAAACTAATACATATCATATTTATCTTCTGGGCCTGGATTACCTCACTCAGGATAATATTTTTTCTAGTTCCATCCATTTGCCTGCAAATTAAAGGCTCCACCACCACTCAGCCTTCACAATGTCATTTTTAACAGCTGAGTAGTGCTCCATTGTGTAAATGTACCACACGATTTTCATCCATTCTTCCGGTTGAGGGACTTCTAGGTTGTTTTCAGGTTCTGATTATTTCGAATAAGGCCACAATGAACATGGTCAAGCAAGTGCTTTGGGGTAGGATGGAATGTTCTTTGGGTAGATGCCCAGTGGTATAGCTGGGTCTTGAGGTAGATCTATTCCTAACTTCCTGAGGAACCACCGCACTGATTTCCACAGTGGCTGCATCAGTTTGCATTCCCACCAGCAAAGGAGTGTTGTGTTCTCCTTACTCCACATCCTCGCCAGCATGAACTGTTGCTTTGTTGAGAATTCTGTTTAGACCTGTATCCCATTTTTAATTGAGTTCTTTGGTTTTTTGATTTCTAGTTTCCTCAGTATGTGTTGTGGATATTAGTTCTCTACCAGAAGTGGAGCTGTTAAAATCACCTCCCACTCTCTAGGCTACGGCTTTGTCCTGCTGAAGGTATCCTTTGCCTTACAGGGGCTTCTCAGTGTCCTGAGGTCCCATTTATTAATGTTGATCTTAGTGTGTTGCTGCTGCTGTTCTGTTCAGAAAGTTATTTTCTGTACTAATACACTCAAAGCTTTCCCTTCAGTCAGGGCCAGTATGTCTGGTTTTATGTCAAGGTATTTGATTCATTTGGACTCAAGTTTTGTGCAGGGTGATAGATGTCCATTCTTCTGCATGCAGACATCCAGTTATGCCAGCACCATTTATTAAAGATGCTTTTTATCCCATTTGTCATTTGTATATAGGAGTGCTACTGTTTTGGTTTTGTTGTTGTTGTTTTTTTTTTTCTTTTATCCTGCCACTTCGCTGAAAGTATTTATCAGCTGTAAGGGTTCCCTGGTGAAACTTTTTAGTGTGACTTACATATATTACCATATCATCTGCAAATAAAGATGAAACATTCTTCCTGGCTTGCATCCCTTGTTCTCCTACAGTTGTCTTGTTGCTCCAGCTAAAACATCAGGTACTGTGTGTTGAGTAGATATGGAGAATGGTATGTCTTGTTCCTGATTTTAATGGGATTGTTTTGAGTATATTTCCATTTTATTTGATGTTGGATATTGATTTGCTGTAAATTGCCTTTTTTTATGTCTAGGTATGTCTCTTGTATCCGTAATCTTTCTAGCACTTTTATCATGAGAGGGGTGTTGGATTGTGTCAAAGGCCTTTTCTACATCTAATGAGATGATCATGTGGCTTTTTCTCTTAGTTTGTTCATATAATGGTTTATATTTACCGATTTTTGTATATTAAATCATCCCTGCATCTCTGGGATGAACCATACTTGATCATGGTGTATGATCTTTTTGATGTGTTCTTGGATTTGGTTTATGAGTATTATATTGAGAATTTTTGCATCTGTGTTCATAAGGAAAATTGGTTTGTAATACTCTTTCTTTGTTGAATTTAGTTTAGGTATCAGGGTGACTGTGGCCTCATAAAATGAACTGGGCAATGTTCCTTCTGCTTCTATTTTGTGGAATATTTTAAGGAGTATTGGCATTAACTCTTCTTTGAAAGACTGGTAGAATTCTGTGCTGCAACCAACTGACGCTGGGTTTTTTTTTTTTTTTTTGGTTGAGATACTCTTAATGACTGTTTCTGTTTTACTCAGGGTTGTAGGCTGTTAAAATTGTTTATTTGATCTTGATTTAACTTTGGTAAGTGGTACTTATTGAGAAAATTATTCATTAATTTATATTTTCCAATTTGGTGGAATACAGATTTTTAAAGTATGTCCTTAATGATTCTCTGGATTTCCTCGGTGTCTATTGTTATGTCCCCCTTTTCATTCTGATTTTGTTAATTTGGATATTCTCTCTTTGTCTTTTAGTTAGTTTGGATAAGTGGTTGTCTATTTTATTTGTTTTTTCAAAGAATCAATGCTTTGTTTCATTGATTCCTTGTCTTGTTCTCTTCTTTCTATTTTATTGATTTCAGTCCTCAGTTTGATTACTTCCTGCCCTCTACTGCTGGCTGTGTTTGCCTTTGTTCTAGAGCTTTCAGGTGTGCTGTTAATTTGCTAGTATGAGATCTTTCCAGACTCTTTATGCAGGCCCTTAGTGCTATGAACTTTCCTCTTAGCACTGCTTTCATTGTGTCCCATAAGTTTGGGTATGTTGTGCATCCATTTTCATTGAGTTCTAGGAAGTCTTTAATTTCTTTATTTCTGCCTTGACCCAGTGGTACTTCAAGAATTATTCAGTTCCCATGAGTTTGTGGGCTTTCTGTGGTTCCCATTGTTGTTGAAATACAGCTTTAGTCAATGATGGTCTGATAGGATTCAGGGAGTTATTTCATTTTCTTGTATATGTTAAGAGTTTTTTTGTGTCAGAGTATGTGGTCAGTTTTGGAGAAACTTCTATGACGTGCTGAGAAGAGAAATATTCTTTTGTGTTTGGATGAAATGTTCTATAAATATCTGTAAGGTTTTCAACATCTATTGGCTCTAGTATTTCTCTGTTTAGCTTCTGTTTAGCTTTTGTCTGGGTGACCTGTCCAGAGTGGAGTATTGACGTCTCCCACTATCCATGTGTGAGGGTCAATATGTGATTTAAGCTATAGTAGTGTTTCCTTTACAAACTCAGGTGCCCTTGTATTTGGGGCACAGATGTTAGGAAGTAAAATGTCATCTTGATGTATTTTTCCTTTGATGAGTATGTAGTGTCCTTTTCTATCTCTTTTGATCGGTTTTTGTGTGAAGTCTGTTTTGTTAGATATTAGAATTGCTACACCAGCTTGCTTCTTAAGTCCATTTACTTGGAAATTTTTTTTCCAATCCTTCACCCTGAGGTCTGTTCTTGATGTTGAGGGGTGTTTCTCGTAAGCAGCAGAAAGATAGATCCTATTTCCTCATACATTCTGTTAGTATGTGTCTTTTCGTTGAGGAATTGAGGCCATTGATAGTGAGAGATTCAAAGGCCAATGATTGTTAATTCCTGTTATTCTGGTGGTAGTGGAGGTGGTGGTAGTGTGTGTGTGTGTGTGTGTGTGTGTGTGTACGCATGCACTACCCTTCTTTTGATTTTTGCAATGTGAGATTATTATTTCTTGTGTTTTTATGTGTGTAGTTAACCTCCTTCAATGGGAGCCTTTAGGGTCCAGCCCCAAGACTCTCTTCAGGATTCAGATTGGTCACTACAGGACACAAAAAGGCAGTTTTCTTCTTAGGGTATCTGAGGGCAAATGAATGAACTCTCTCCCTCTGTGCTTTTTCAAATAAGTCTCTTTATTGTTCTGCTTTTATTCTAATTATCCTGTCCTAATTCTAATTCTTCCTCCAAATGTTTTCCCTCTTACAGGAGCCTAGAAGTGAAAAATAACTAGAAGATTTACCTGTCCTTGATCAAAAACACATTCCTAGGGTAAGTGATAGGGAGCTGAGCCTTTGCAATGACAACACAAGGTTCCAAGGTTACAGCAGTAAGACTGTGACCAGACAGGGGAGGCACAGTGTCTAGTGACAAACTTTGAGACATAGGTCTATTGTCAGCAGACTTGCAAGCAAAGAATTGGCATGTTTTTCTCAGGGAGCTTTCTGTAGCAGTTGGTTAGACAGCTGCGACTCAGACTGTGTGCACAGCTATAAAGTTTTGACGTTGTGGTCTATTTACAAAAAGGTTTTAGTCTAGTTTGAACTTTCTCTGAAGTGAAAGTAAGGTAATTATGTGCAGTTAGTCTTAACAAAAGAAACAAGCAGGATTTTAAATGTCTACAGACATTGTGGGACAAATAGGTCTAGTTATGAAGCATGTCCTAGTACATTTCTATATAGCAAAATTATATAGCTAAAATCTTTCTGACCAGCCACAGATCTATGTGTGCCCATAAGACTGAGACATAGTCATGAGATTACATGTAAACATCACATGAAAGATGCATGGTATTGAGGAGATACATCGCTGTTATTGCACAAGTGAAATTACAGATGAAAGCAACAGTTTCAGAGTCAGTGGCCCTGCAGGCCCTGCTTAGCAGAGTTTCTTTGTCTGAGAATAATTTCTCTGGTGGATTGGCATCTAAATTATCAATTTCTATAAGCCATAATTATATCATGGCCCACAATAGCTCATGATAAATTCTGCTGACACTCCTTAGGTTGAATTTTTTCTTCTAGTACCTTCTGCAGGGCTGGATTTTAGATAGATATTGTTTAAATTTGACTTTATCATGAAATATCTTATTTTCTCTATGGTGATGGATTTTTTTCTGGATATAGTATTCTGCCATCTGTGGTCTCTTAAAGTCTGTCCAGGCCCTTCTGACTTTTAGAGTTTCTACTGAGAAGTCAGGAGTAATTCTAATAGGTTGGCCTTTATATATTACATGGCCTTTTACCATTACAGATTTTAATATTCTTTCTTTGTTCTGTATGTTTAGTGTTTTGATAATTATGTGGCGAGGGACCTTTCTTTGCTGGCCCAATCTGTTTGGTGTTCTATATGCTTCTTGTACCTTAATAGACATTTTCTTCTATGATTTTATTGAAAATATTTTCTGAGCCTTTGAGCTGGGTTTCTTCTCCTGCATCTATCCCTGTTATTCTTAGGTTTGGTCTTTTCATGGTGTCCCAGATTTCCTGGATGCTTTGTGTCAGGAATTTTTTAGATTTTCTTTGACTGATATGTTCTTGTCTTTTATCATATCTTCAATGTCTGAGATTCTCTCTTCCATCTCTTATATTCTGTTGGTGAAGCATGCCTCTGTAGAAGTTTGTGCTTTCTTTATTGTTTCTATGGAAACTCTCAGGTCTTAAACAGTTTGATTCACTGCCTTCAGCTGTTCTTCTTTTCTTGTTTTTTTTTTAAAAGGGATTTATATGTTTCCTTTTTAAGGACCTGTATCTTCTTCATAATTTTCTTGTTGTTCATCTATGTTGAAATATTCAGAGCCTGTTGTGATCTGGTGGAGACATATTGCCTTGGCTAATATTGATTGTGGTTTTTATACTGACATCTGGTTTGGGGATGATTTTAAATCCAGGAGCTGATTTCTGGATTTCTCTTTGTTGAATTGGTAGGGTTTTTTTTTTTCCTTTTTCTTTTTTTTTTTTTTCTATTTACTCTCTGAGTTTCCAGAGAATGTGATGGCCGTGTGTTGCCTGTTTTACTGGCTTGCTCAGCTGGTGATTCCAGGGTATGCTTACAGGTGTAAGAGGCAGGTATACTGGGAAGAGGAAGGTAGGAAGAGAAGGTCTCTGTGATCCCTTGGGGGATGGGGTCAGATGGGAAAGGGAGACCATAACAGGTTTTCTGCTAACAGAACTGGGAATGAGACCGGGGTGGGGAATCTCAAGAGCATTAGGAGAAGGTCTGCCTTGAGCCTGCGTGTTGCTCTGGGAGGAGCAGCCCTTGGGTCAGCAGGTTGTGTGGCTGCTGCATTTGTGGTGCTGGGACAAAGAAACAAGCATGGAGAAGCAGGTTCGGAGGCGATGGTTTGCGGGATACAGGAGATGTGGGAAGGAGTGAGGGGTAGCTACAACTGGTGTTGAGCTATAATACCAGGAACGGGACTGGGGAATTGTGTCTGGGGAACAGAGAGCTCTGCCAACCTCAATCCTCACATTACTGTGGCCCCTGAAACCCCCTCTTTAGTTCATTCCTTGAAACTTAGTACTTAACCTGGACAGCCAAATTCCATTTTATGGAGGGATTTTTGTGTCACTGCTCAAACTATGAGCCACTATAATCATAAGCATCACTGAAATATCAGCATTAGACTCCTTAGGCTAAAAAGATCAAAAGCATGGAATTTAAGTAAACAATTATAAGCAAAAATAATTTTTCAAATGTCATAAGGAAATTGAAATACATATCCCGGGGGCTGGGGAGATGGCTCAGTGATTGAGAGTATATGCTGATCTAGCAAAGTCTCTGAGTTCAGTTCCCAGCATCCCTGGGCTTATAGCTGCCTGTAACTCCAGATCCAGGGGAATTCAAAGCCCTTTTCTGGTCTCTGAAGGTCCCAGCACACAGGCACACACACATACACACACACACATGTGCACACACACACAGACAGAGAGAAATCATATATATGCTGCATAGATAAAGCAGAGAAGGAGGCCGAGTTGGCGCTCAAGTTCTACACAGACTCAGTAATGATGGAGAGAGCAAAGATTAAGATTCAAAGTAGTGAACTCTATTAATTGTAATAGTACTTTTATACCAATTGGGTTCTGCAGTGGAAGGTGCTGGAGTTTGGGGAGACTGACAGACTGCTTCAGTTGTTCCAGCCGTGGTTCTCAACCTGTAGGGGGACCCAAGACCATCAGAAAACACAGATATTGCATTATGATTCATAACAGTAGCAAAATTGCAGGTGTGAAGTAGCAAAGAAGTTAATGTTATGGTTGGGGGTTATCACAACACAAGGAACTCAGAAGCATTGGAAAAGCTGGAAGTCTCAGGTGGAATTCTCACACCAGGCAGGGTTTCTTAGCAAACCGACACACATTCTGTGGCCTGACTGTAACCTCTAGCAATATTCCAGCAGCAGAGTTTTAGTCTTTTTGGCTCAAACCTGAAAAGATAATCTGGAAATTCTTTTATTGGATCAGACCTCAGGATGGGCTCTGAAGTGTCAGAATACAGATCCTAACAGACAGGCTGGGAGCATTGACAGCCCACTCACCCCACTTTCCAGAGGGCACTCCTATGCTGTATCTATCTCCATAGCTGTGGTGATACTCCAGTGGCTGCACTGCACCTGTACTCCAGTGTTTGCAATGCACCTATACTCCAGTGGCTGCACTGTGCCTATCCTCCAGTGGATACACTGCTCTTATACTTCAGTGGCTGCACTGCACCTATCCTCCAGTGGCTGCACTGCACCTATCCTCCAGTGGCTGCACTGCACCTATCCTCCAGTGCTCCTATACTCCAGTGGATGCACTGCACCTACACTCCCAGCTACTTGGGAGGCTAAGGAAGGAGGTTGAAAGCTCAAGGCCTGCCTGGGCTAGAGGGTGTTCAAGGCCATGCTGGGTCACCATTACAACATTCTGTCTCAGAATAAAAAACCTAGGGCTCAGTGGGTAGACGGAACTTGTGATCAAGCCTGAGAACCTGAGTTTGATCCCCAGAACCAGTTCCAAAGAGGAGTCCTCTGACCTCTGTGCCCACACCGTCAGGTTCTGTTGCTATGATAAAATACTCAACTTATGGGGAAAAGGGCCTACTTACCACACATTTCAAGACCACAGCCCATCCTTGTGGGAAATCACAGTCACAGCAGCTAATCTTATTATATCCAAAATCAAAATCAGAGAGCAAAGAACTAATGTGTGCATGACTGAGCTCTGCTCCCCCTCCGTTCCTTTGGTTGTTTTTGTGTTTTAGACAGATCTCATGTGGCTTTCACTGGCCTGGAATTCACCATGTAGACCAGGCTGGCCTAGAACTCACAAATGTACCTCCTCTGTTGGCTGAGTTTTTTGTCCCAGTTCCCACAGTCATTAAGTCCCAAAGAAATCACACAGAGGTCTACATTAGTTATAAACTGATTGGCCCATTAGATCAGGCTTCTTATTAACTCTTATAAGTTATATTAGCCCATTATTTTTGTCTATGTTAGCCACATGGCTTGGTACTATTTTCAGCAAGGCAGTCACATCTTACTTGCTCTGTGGCTGGGTCACTACTACAGACTAGGACTTCCTTCTATCCAAAATTCTCTTGTTCTCATTGACCCACCTCTACTTCCTGTCTGGCTGTCCTGCCTATGCTTCTTGCCTGGCTACTGGCCAATCAGCGTTTTATTAAAATACAATAGACATGGTACAAACCATTGACCCACAGCACTCCTCTGCCTCTTCAGTGCTGGGATTTAAAATAGGTGCAACCGCCCTTACCTTTCACCATCTTTGTTTAATCTAGAATTTCCTTCCCACAGTGGGTAGGTCTTCCCATCTCAGTTAACATAATCAAGATAATCCCTCACAGAGAAGCTCACAGACATGCCCACAGATATGCCCTCAGATGTTGGGCCTCATGAGGCATGGGTATGAGGCCCAGTGTCACTTCCTGAGCCTAACTTGAGTTTGGTGAGGCCTGGTGTAACTTTCTGAGACTAGCTCAAATTTGGAGACCTGTCCCTGGCTACCTGACCTAAACCTGCCTCTGCCCAGCCACTGTTAGCATGGCAGAATACTATTGGCCTTCATTTCTTACTCTGCCTCAACCCTTCCCAAGCTTCTCCACCCCCATCACAACCCTATATAAGTTCCTGTCTGACACCATTAAACAAGATCCTGCTTTGATAGACTCCTGACTCAGTGGGTGTGTTTCTCCCCAGTGGCCAGTGGAGAGGGCTGGGTCATTCAATACCCATCACACTCAGCCCCAGGGAGAGTCCGGGGGTCCTCTTTTTCTGCCAGAGAACCCGGCACACAGACACACCCACATGCCAATCCAATCTAACCCCTCATGGAGACTTCCCAAATAAGTTTAAATTGACTTAAGTTGACATTTAAAACTATTGCACTTGCCATGACACATATGAATTCATATACATGCAAATAAATTCATTTATCTTTTAAAAAAATTAGAGGGGAACATCTGGGGAAAATTCTGAGGGAAAGCACTGCATAGAGTACACAGGGCACTGGGTCTAATTCTTTAGCACTAGAAAGGCAAACAAACCAACACATTTACTACATCTGAGCATGGAGTGCCATGGTGTGGAGGTGCAGAACACTGGAATGCTCACTATTCCCCCTGTAATTTCATGGCTGACATGGTCCTGAGGTTCACCACCTCCATCACTGCTCAGTATCACAGGAGAACTCACTGTATATGACCAGGATGGAAAAAAAGCATCAAATCCAAAATCAAAGTGCAGTTTCTGCTGAGTGCGTACCACTTTTATTCTGTTGTATAGTTGTCTAGGTTGAACTATCCTAAGTTGGCACCACCTGTATTCTGAATGAAGAGTCCAAGAATAAGAATATAAAAGTGTAGATTCCAGAAATAAAAATGTAGAAATGAAGAATATAAAGTTGTAAGCCTATGAGAATGAGAGCAGGCTGTCGGCAGTTTTCTTAGCAGTTTAAGGATTAACTTTTAACAGTAGGTTACTATGCTTTACAACCCATAGCTCCGTCTGCAAGACTGAAGTGGCCCTCTGCAAACTGAAGATCAGCTTTTAGATACCTACCCTGGCCATTCATGACTAGAGATTGATGTGAGCTGAGTTAACTTTTAAATGATGGGATGTACGTGACTTCTAACTTTTTGGTTTTATATTGTCCCATCCCCTTCCCTGCTATGAGAAACTGGCAGTGTAAGGAGAGGTGCAGAGCCTTAGTCAACATTATCAAGGAGTGCCAGGGAAAAACAATGGACTAAATACAAACACTGAAAAACTCTGTTAATAAAAACTGAAAAGAAGACTGAGCCAGAGACCCTACAGCAGCAAGACTTGAACAACCACATATGGATGAAGCAGAAGAAAATGACCTAAAAAAATAACTTCAGTAGAATGTTTGAGACTCATAAAGAGGAAATGAGAAATTCCCTAAAGAAATAGAGGAAAGACAAAAAAAGGAAGACATCTGTAGGGCCCTGGTCTGCCCTTATTCCTGGGGCACATCTCGAGGACAATTTCTGGTCAACATGACCAAGCATTCAGCCCTTATTCATGGGGCGCATAAAGTTTCTAGTCAGATGACTAGCGTTCTGCCCCGCCTGGTTAAGTTCCTGTATTTTCCCCTGCCCCGCCTGGTGATTAGCTGCATGGCATTCATTCCATTGTTGATATGGTAATTTCCCACCTGCCTGGGTGGGGGTCCTAGTGCTTGATCTCCTATCGAATGACCCTGGTCTCTCTGTGTCTTGTGTTTAACCTCCAGGCCTTGCCCGACTCGCATTCGGTACAGTGACACGAAAGCTGTACCGAGGGTGTAACACCAAAACCGGGTGTTACAGACATCAGCAAATCCCTTAAAGAATTCCTTAAAGAAAACTATGGAGGGAGAAGATGAGCAAGGAAATCTGGACTGCGAGGGGTTGGTCCACCCACTGAGACAATGTGCCTGTTCTAACGGGAGCTCACCAAATCTAGCTGGACTGGGACTGAATGAGCATGCAATCAAACTGAACTCTCTGAATGTGGCTGACCATGGGGGCTGACTGAGAAGCCATTGATAAAGGCACTGGGACTTGTTTCTACTGCATGTACTGGCTTTTTGGGACCCTAGTCTATTTGGATTCAAAGCTTCCTAGGCCTGGATGTAGGGGGGAGGGCCTTGGACTTCCCACAGGGCAAGGTTCCCTGCCCTCTCTTAAGAAGGGAGAGGGAGGGAGGAGAGTGAGTGGGGGAGAGAAGAATGGGAGGAGGAGAGGAAGTGTAAATATTTTAGTGGAAAATTTTAAAAAAATAAATAAAAGAAAACTATGAAAAAGCAATCAAATGTATGAAATAAACTATTCAAGATGTGAAAACTGAAATAGAGACAATAAAGTAAACACAAGCCAAGGTAATTATAGAAAAAATCATGAGAAAATAATCAGGAACCACAAGTTCAAAAATAAAGAACAGAATACAAGAGATGGAAGACAGATTCTTGAGTGCTGAAGATACAATTGAGGAAATAGACTCATCAGTCAAAGGAAACATTAAATCTAACAAAAGCTTAACACATAATATCTAAAAAATATGGGACACCATGAAAAGACCAAACTTAAGAATAATAGGTATATAGAAGGAGAAGCCCAATTCAACAGAAAATATATTTAATAAAATCATAGGAGAAAACGTTCTCAACTTAAAAAAATGCATATGAAAATACAAGAAGCGTGTATAACACCAAATAAACTGGATCAAAAAAAGTTCCCTCGACACATAATAATCAAAACACAAAACATCCAAAATAAAGAATATTGAGAGCTTCAAAGGAAAATATGCCATGTAACATATAAAGGCAGACCTATCAGAAGTACACCTGACTTCTAATTAGAGACAATGAAAGACAGAAGGACGTGGTCAAGCATTATGCAGACATTAAGAAACCACAGAAGCCAGCACAGACCATTATACCCATCAAAACTTTCAATCACCATAGAAGTAAAAACAAGATGTTCCACGACAACCGGATTTAGCCAATACCTAGCCACAAACCCAGTCCTACACAAAGCACTAGAAAAAAAAATCCAACCCAAGGAAGATGGTTACATCAACAAAAACACAGACAATTGATGGTCTCACAGCAACAAAAGAAGGAAAAAACACACAAATTAACAACACCATCAACTAAAACTAAATAACAGGAGATAGTAATTACTGGTCATTAATATCCCTTAATCTAAATGGACTCAACTCACCTATAAAAAGACACAGGCTAACAGACTGGACATGAAAACAGAATCCATCCTTCTGCTGCATACAAGAAACATACCTCAACCTCGAAGACAGAAATCGCCTCAGAGTAAAAGGTTGGGAAAAAATTTCCAATCAAATGGAACTAAGAAACAAGCTGGTATAGCTAGCCTAAAATCTAACAAAATACACTTCAAAGTCAAATTGATCATAAGAGACAAAGAAGGACATTTCATATTAGCCACAGGAAAAATCCATCAAGAAGAAATCTCAATACTGAACATCTATGTCCCAAATACAAGAGCACCCTCATATGTAAAAGAAATACTTTTAAAGCTTAAATCATACATTAAACCTCACACCCTAATAGTGGGAGACTTCAACACTCCACTCTCACCACTGGACAGGTCAGTAAGAAAAAAAAATAAACAGAAAAATAAGAGAACTAACAGATATTATGACTCAAATGGACTTAGCAGACATCTACAGAATATTGCATCCAAACATAAAAGAATATAGCTTCTTCTCAGCACCTCACGGAACCTTCTCAAAAATTGACCACATACTCGGTAACAAAACAAACCTCAAAAAATACAAAAAAGCTGGAATAACCCCATGTATCTTATCAGATCACCAGGGCTTAAAAGTAGAGTTAAACAGCAATAATAATTTCAGAAAGCCCACAGACACATGGAAATTAAACAATGCTCATCTGAGTCATCAATGGGTCAAAAAAAGGAAGAAACAAAAGACTTCCTAAAATTCAACAAAAATGACCACACAACATACCCCAATTCATGGGACACAATGAAAGCAGCGTTAAGAGACAAGTTCATAGCACTAAATGCCTACATAAAGAAGCTGGAAAAATCCCACACTAGTGAATTAATAGAACATTTGAAAACTTTAGAACAAAAAGAAGCAAACTCACCGGAGAGAACTAGACAGCAGGAAATAATCAAATTGAAAGCTAAATCAACAAAATAGAAACAAAGAAAACAATACAAAGAATCAATGAGACAAAGAGTTAGTTGTTCAAGAAAATCAACAAAATAGACAAATCTTTCTCCAAACTAACCAAAAGGCAGAGAGAGAATATCCAAATTAACAAAATCAGAAATGAAAAAAGGGACATAAACACAGATGCAGAGGAAATACATAGAATAATCATGACATATTTCAAAAACCCGTACTCCACAAAATTGGAAAACTTAAAGGAAATGGGCAACTTTTTAGATATATATCACTTACCAAAATTAAATCAAGACCAGATAAACAAATTAAACAGACCTATAACTGCCTAAGAAATAGAAACAGTCATCAGAAGTCTCCCAACCAAAACAAGCCCAGGACCAGATGATTTCAGCTCAGACTTCTACAAGATTTTCAAAGAAGAACTGATACCAATGGTCCTCAAATTGTTCCACACAATAGAAACAGAAGGAACATTGCCGAACTCTTTTTATGAGGCTACAATTACCCTGATACCCAAATCACAGAAAGACATTACTAAGAAAGAGAAGTACAGACCAATCTCACTCATGAACATTGATGCAAAAATACTAAATAAAATACTAGCAAATTGAATCCAAGAGCACATCAGAATGATCTTCTACCATGATCAAGTCGACTTCATTTCAGAGATGTAGGGATAGTTCAACATACAAAAATCTGTCAATGTAATTTGCCATATAAACAAACTGAAAAATAAAAACCACATGATCATCTCATTAGATGCTGAAAAGCTTTTGACAAAATACAACATCCCTTCTTGATAAAGGTCTTGGAGAGAGCAGGGACACAAGAAACATACCTAAACATAATAAAGACAATATACAGCAAGCCAATAGCCAACATCAAACTAAATGGAGAGAAACCCACAGTCATCCCACTGAAATCAGGAAAAAGACAAGGTTGTCCACTCTCTATTCAATATAGTCCTTGAAGTCCTAGCTAGAGCAATAAGGCAACAATGGGAGATCAAGGGGATACAAATAGGATAAGAAGAAATCAAACTCTCACTATTTGCTGATGATATGGTAGTTTACATAAACGACCCAAAAAATTCTACTAAGGAACTTCTACAACTCATAAACACTTTCAGTAATGTAGCAGGATACAAGATTAAAAAAAAATCAGTAGCCCTCCTGTACACAGATGATAAATGGGCTGAGAAAGAAATAAGAGAATCAACACCCTTCACAATAGCCACAAATAGCATAAATATCTGGGAGTAACTCTAACCAAACTAGTGGAAAATTTGTTTGACAAGAACCTTAAATCTTTGAAGAAAGAAATTGAAGAAGACACCATAAATTGGAAAGATCTCCCATGCTCTTGGATCGGTAGAATTAACATAGTAAAAATGGCAATCTTACCAGAAGCAATCTACAGATTTAATGCAATGCAATCAAAATCCCCAAAAAATTCTTCATAGAACTCAAAAGAACAGTACTCAACTTCATACATAAAAGCAAAAAACACAGGATAGTCAAAACAATCCTGTACAATAAAATAATTTCTGGAGGCATCACAATCCCTGACTTCAAACTCTACTACAGAGCTACAGCACTGAAAACAGCCTGGTATTGGTGTAAAAACAGACAGAAGGACCAATGAAACTAAATTGAAGACCCGGATATTCATCTCTGGCTGTGTTCTCAGCTAGCTGATAAGCTTTTTGTGCCCCATGGAGCTTTATTTCTTTATTTTTTCCCTGGGATACAGTTTGCTTCTGGTCTATTACTTTGGTGGTCTATTCCCATCTTTGTGAGAACCCTGTGGACCCAATACTAAATATATAGATATGCATATAATACATACACACACATTTATATTAGAATACATATATCATACATACATATGATATTTCATGTAATGGTTTTATGTGCTTATGTTATGCGAAATGAATGTTTTTACTTTTTACCTTTTTCTTCCCAACTTGTTTTTAATCATAAAAAATTTCAAACATAATGCCAAGTGTGGTGGCATATGCCATTAATCCCAGCACTCAAGTAAAAAAGGCAGAGGTAAGTATATTTGGGAGTTCAAGGCCAGCCCAATTTACATAGTTAATTCCAAGCCAGCCAGAGTGGGGGCCATCTCAGCATCCATCATAAATCAGACAGGCTGAGTGGGGGCCATCCCCTGAAGACAGCATCATTGGATCAGACTGGCTGGGGGCCATCCCCTGAGAACAGCACCATTGGATCAGACAGGCTGGGGGCCATCCCCTGAGGACAGCATCATTAGACCAGACAGGCTGGGGGCCATCCCCTGAGGACAGCATCATTAGATCAGACAGGCTGGGGACCATCCCCTGAGAACAGCATCATTAGATAACCAGTCACACCAGCACCTCATTTCTCATCAAAGTGTAATGTTCCCCCTAAATCTTCATTTCTCCTTTTCTGAGGTCTCTCAGATTACATAAATTCATGTTTTCTTCCTGTTAACCTGTTTTCTAATAGAAAGTCAGCCATGACTCTCACGATCGGAAAGAAGGACATCTACTGTCCACCTCTGGAATCTTTCAACAAGTGGTGCAGAAATAGCAGGATAGCCACATCCAGAGGAGAAAAGTATTTCTCTAAAGAGGGTACCTGATGACCAAGAAACAAATGAAAAGATGCCCAGCATTAGCAGCCATCAGGAGACTCCATAGAAAACCTCACTGAGATGACCTCAGAGCTCCAGGACAGCAGTCAACGCAATACACGGTCAGAGAGGAACACGTGCTGGTGAGACTGTGAGACCCTCATACATGTTGGTGTGAATGAAAACCAGGACAGCCACTTTGAAAGCAATCCTGTCTCCTGAAAACGTCAAACACAGCGTTAGCATGCGACACAGCAGTCCACCTCCAAGTGTGTATCTAGGGAAAGATGCGCCTGAGCAGAGATGCCCATGCCATTGTTTACAGTGGCTAGCTGGTGTAAGCAGCTCTAATGCCATCTGATACATTAATGAATTAATCTTCGTATGCCTGTTCAGTGGAATATGCTTTAGTCAGGAAAGTGAATAAACACATTAAGTGATGCTACAACAGGGATGAACACCAAAAACATTCTAGTGAAGAATCACCGTGGGCAGGGCAGACTTGAGACAGATGCAAAGCTTTTACAGACCAGTGATGTGGGGAATGCCAGGCCATCAAGGAGTATGGGCAGACAGCCGCACCTACATTAGGAAAGCGGGAGCCTTATCAGGCGTCTTGTCACTAGCAGTGCTGGCGGCTTTGCTGTCCTCAACTTTAACCTAGGTTTAACAAACCTACCCCCTTTTTCTGTTCCTCCAGCCAGCATTAATAGCATCAGAAGCTGCTTCCTGTAGATGTTCTGATATGTGACTACAGTGTCCTATTTGTGAAGGCCTCTGCTGCCTGATTGAACTCAGCTCATTCAGACCTTCTGGGGTTTTCACCTTCCTGAAAAATTGACTGTGGGTGACCTTTTTCACCTCTGCAAATACCTTCATGGTGACCCCAGAGGAGTGTTGATTGGATAATGGCATGTAGACATTCCAGCCTGACAGTCCAAGCTCCCCTCTAACTTCCCTGGAGACATCTTATTCACACTAAGAGTGTCTCCCCTCAAGTGACCAATCTTCTCTGTCTTCCTCGGGCCACAAATGTCACATCTAAGGTGGGGTAGAGCCTTGCTGGCCTGGCGGGTGGTGAATTGCCTGTTATAGCTTTCTCTGCTGTCTCATTTACCTGCACGTTGTTCCTTGTTTCCTGGGATCACCTCCCAGACAAGTTGTTTGCACCCAAGTCTATTATTTGGGTCTGCTCTTGAGAATGTGACAACCTTGACAACAGTATCCTTGCCAGCTGCCTCCCAAACCTTTCTGCCCTCCATCAGCTGCCGTGATCACATCCTATAGTAATAATAATATCAACCAATTCCTCTCTGTAAAGTCCCCATAGCTTCTTGAAAATTAGAATAAAATCCAGACTCTGAAATTGGCCACATCTCCAATGCTGTTTCTCAGTATCGCTTCTTTGCTCGCATCAGCCTCCCCGGCTCACACTTGCTCTTCTGTCTGTACCACCTCCTGCAGTTTTACGTGCCCGGCTCCTTCTCAGCACCCAGGTCTTAGACATACCACTTGCCGGAGGTATTCTCCTTGGTCACACAAGAGCACAGACGTGTGTCTGAGGAGACACACACTCAGTGCTCCACGCGCTAGCACTATCTCACTTCTAGACTCTATGTCCTCTTTAAACTAGTAACCTCAACCTCTTGGTTTTGAAATGGTCTCTTTGTTATGTCACACAGGACGATCTTGATCTGGGCTCAACTGACCGTCCTGACTCTGCCTCCCAAGTGAGTGAGACAATAAGTTATATTGTCTCCGCCCTCTGGAAATTGTCTTCTAGTTTTTTTTTTTTTTTATCTTCTTTTGCTCTGTGCACAAGGACTGGTCTGTTTTGACCATCGCTGCCAGTATTCTTAGGTCTCAGAATAGAGGTCAGGATAGCTCAGACCCCTTTTCTATATTTGATCCATAAGAAGACTGCAAAGATGCACGAAGCTTAAACCTCTGAAAGTTACAGTGGACTTCATACTGGGATGACTGAGGCAGAGTAAACAGGAATTCACAAGCAGTGAGAGGTGGCAGGCTCAATGACACCAAGAAATCATGCATTAGATGATCTGAAAGATGAACGTTAGGAGATGAATGAAAAACCTTTGTGTTTCAAGTGGGATTTATAGATGACCAAGGATGAAAAAAGTAAAATATAAAATTTTGAGTTAACTGGGATTCAATGGTAGAGCTCTTGACTAGCATGCATAAGGGCTACGGGTTAGATTCCCAGGACTGCATAAAAATGGAAGAGGGAGGGAGGGAAGGAAGGAGGAAAAGAGGGATGGCAAGAAAGAGGGAGGGAGAGGACAGAATGTTATACTTTGGTTCCTGTTGCTTTGATAAAACACGGACAAAAACCTGAAGAAGACAGAATTAACTGGCTTCAAGATTACAGTCCATCACTGAAGGAAGCCAAGCCAGGAACTTCCTCAAGGAAAAACCTGAATGTAGGAATTGAAACAAAAAACATGAAGGAATGCTTCTTATCCACTTGGTTCCTGTCAGCTGCCTTTCTTCTACAGCTCTGGCCTCCCTGCCCAGGTATGTCACTGCTCACAGTGGGATGGGCCCTTCCACATCAATCATTAGTCAAGAAACTGCCCCCACAGAGTAGACTAGAGGCCAATCGGATGGAGGCAATCCCTTCACTGAAATTCTCTGTCATGTTGTGTCAAGTTGGCAGCCAAGATTAGCCATCACACAGAGAGAAACTTAGCAGTTAAATATTCTTTTATTCAGCGTTTGAAAATTGCATATGTGTACAGGATGTACCTTGATCTTGTCCATCCTCCCTCCTCCTGCCAGCTTTCTCCAAGATCCACAATCACATCTCCCTTTCTAGTATCTTTTCCTTTTATAATTATTTATTTTTAACTTGCTGAATTCAATCAGCACTGTGCATATATACCTGGATGTGGTGTCATTCACTGGGGCATGGACTTTTGAGTCCCCTCCAGGTCAAACTCTTTGTGTTGTTGAGTCCAGTGGTAATTCAGTAATCAGGCTGGCCGTTGTTATTATGTAACACACTTTTCTTAGTACTTGATTTTTAGGTGTTAACTTGGCTGGGTTAGGAGGAATCCTGCTAGCTGGTAAAACTCTGTTTCTGAGTGTGTTCGTGAAGGTGGCTGTGCAAGAAATGAGCATCTGAATTAGCAAACTGGCTGAAAGTGGCCAGTTCTTATCAGTGTAGGGGCTGGCACCATGCATGTCATTAGTGCCTTGCATAAAGCAAAGGCTGAGGATCATGGGCCTATAGCTGTTCCTCTTTATTGCCAACTCAGTGAGATTTACAATCACCCAGGAGATGCATCGCTCGGCATGCCTACGAGAGGATTTACAGAGATTTAATTAAGCAGGGGACCAGCCCCGAATGTGGGCTGGGGTCCCAGACTGAATGACAGCGGAGAGTGAAAGAAGCAGCAGCATTCAGCTCTCAGCTTCCTGACTGCAGACGGTGGGACCAGCGGCATCTCGTTCCTGCCACCTCACCTTCCCTGGCATGATGGGTCATGTCCTTCTAAAGTGTGAGCCAAAGTAAGCGCTTCCTTAAGTTGCTCTTGTCTGGTAACTTTGTCACACCAGTGAGAAAGCTAACAATACATATCCCTTCCCAGTACCCTGAGTGCACAGCCTTTGTCTTTCTTTAATGGAATTCTATAACTAGCTTTGGTGTTTCTTTTATCTGCAGATACCAGATGGTGAGACTTTCAGATTTTCTGGAGCGGGAGAATCACTTCACATCATCTATCAATCATCTGTCTGTCTGTCTGTCTGTCTATCTATCTGTCTGTCTGTCTTCTATATATCTCTATAATCTATCTACCATCTATTTATCACCTGTCAATCTAATATCTATCTACCCACCCATCTTATTGCTTCTAGTTCTCTATATAGTAAAAAAAAAAATACAAAAACTAAACTTACTGATTGCACAGCCTCTATGAACATGCCCAGAACAAACTAACAAAGTTGGGATTTTTAACTAAAGGATTCATTCTCTTAGTTCTTAGATAATATTGCCATTGTCTAAGGACTGTTTTGGCAAGACAATTTTTTTTTTCAGAGTTGCATTGGTCTGTGCTTAAAACACTCCCCAAATACTTTGGGGCAAGAGTGGAACATAAACCCATTACTGGAAGTTTGGGAAGTGGAGTGGAGAAGGTCAGGAATGAGCAGAGGAGCACTGAAATCTGGACTCTGGTTGACATGCTTTGTGTCTGACAGCACAGACAGCGATAGCTCAACTCTCTCAACCTTGCGGCAGCCAGGGCTTTCTCAGTGGCTCTCAAGCCTCTGGGAAGACTCTTCTATGCCCTACACTCACTTATCCAGACGTGTTTCTATCATATCACTTAGGTTTTCTGTCCTCTGCTCTACAAAATGTGGAGAAAAAGCTCACACTGTGACCTGTATAAGCTGCTGTTCCTTGCTCCATGGCATGTCATAAGGCCTGAACTATCTTGGACCTGATTACTTGCTGTTACGCAGAGGAATAAATTAAAAGAGAAAAGTCAGGGTGACTATCACCTGAACATGCCACATCCAAGACAGTAACTCTGAGCTCTTTATGAAACAGTCTGGCCCTGGACATAGACTTTGCTATGGTTGAAATCTAGAATGTTCCTTAATGGTTCTTGTGACAATGGCTTACTCTTCCATTGGTGCTATTGAAACCTAATAAAAAGTTTAGGATCTCAAGTTCTTGACAGGTATATGGGAGACAATAGCCCCTCCTCTTCCTCTCTCTTTGCTTCCTGATGGCCACGAAGTAAGCAACTTGCTATTCTGTCTGTCATGAGACATTGTCTAATAAGCATGAAAGTAATAGAGCCAACAGACCATAAACAGAAATGGCCACTAATTGTGTGCCAAAATTTTGTTTCAGCTCAGGTGTTTGCTTCTGTGACAAAGCGTGGCTAACACTAACTTTTGCAATTTTCTTAGTACTTGGACCTTTCCACGTCGAAAATCCCTGCCTCAGCTCTTTCAAGAATAAAATCAGAAACTTGAACTATAATGGAAAGCCAGGTTTTTAATTACTCCAAATTTTCATAGCTAGCTACAAATCAAATAACACTCACATAATCTGTGCAGTCTGGCTTAAGGCTAACCGGCTTTGATTTTGTCTAAAGACAGTACAAACTGGTGGTCTCTTGATTCCCGTCTCCTAAATCAAACACAGTTGAGTAGTGGGGAGTGTGCCTATCTGGAGGCAGGTTTTCTTAGGGGTTGTTAACGGTCTCTCAGTCTTTATTTGAAGACCTCAAACACACTGGGAATGTGAAATAAGAGGAAATGAGTAGCCAAATTGAAAAACTATGCTGCAGTAATTGATTTCTGTACCAAGAATTTATGTGGCCATTACGTAAACTCTGGTGGGAGTCTCAGCTTCTTTGTCGCTGGCTCACACTATAGAGGAAATAGTTTGGAGGAATCTTATTTATCCTCAGCCTCTTAATACTCATGCATATTCCTACGTAGAATGGTGACAGCCACATCTGTGCTGAAAGGCAGTTTTTTGTCAAAAAATTAAAAAGCAATAGCCATAAATCCATACACATTATTTTTCTGAGTAGATATTTAGTTCTTCAAGACATCACTACTATTCCTGCCCATAAGTATTTTTCAGGGTACATCACTACCTCAAACTGTGAACAACCCAGAAGCTTCAGATCAGTAGAAACAAAAGAACACATGATGTCTTAGTGTTTCCGTAGAATACCATTTCGGCTTGCAGTGAAACGCTGCTTTCAGAAGGTGAGTCCTCCTTGCAGCCTCCTTGACATAAAATGTCAAAGCACATTATTCCCTCTCCTTCTCTGTCTTTTGATGTCTAACAAGAGACCACACAGTTCGTTAATATGTATGGTATACAATATACTTATTTTTAAAAAAAAAAAACAGGTTCTTTCTATGTAGACCTAGTAGGCCCGGAACGCAATACATCCCCTTGGCTAGGCTTGTATCCATTTGACCATTCTTATAAAAGAACTCAATGTAAGACTATGGCTTACAAACATGGAAAGAAAGTACACACAGAGGAAGCAGACTACTCCCAAGAAACAATCAGCTCACAAAGACAATGGAAGAAGTGCATACACTTGAAAGAAGCAAGTGCTCTAACATGCAGGGGACATCATTAGGCAGATGAGGCTGCTAGGTTCCATGCAGACCACTGCTCTCCCTGCTTTTGTTCACACAGCTGCATGCTGTTCTCCTGCTGACCAGTAAAACAAACAGAATGTCATAGTCAATAATTTCTGACTTCACCTCAGGACCACTCCTGCTTGGAGAAGCTGGCCACCATATTGTGAGGTCACTCAAGCAGTCCCATGGTGTAAAGATCTTCACTTTAGTATGTTTCTGGTGCTGCATCATTGGAGGTAACTTGGGTGTCAATTTTTTGGAAATTATTGAGTAGAAACGTGCTAATTGTACAACACAAAACCCAGTGACTTAATGTGAATGAACAGAGGTGCCTATCTGGAGGAACTGAATCCCAGTACAGGTCTATGTTATAAATAGTATGTGATCTATACCACTGTGTGAACGAAAGTCACAGCACATTCTATATATATATATATATATATATTTGCAACATATCAAAGTGAAAAGAAACATACAATTCATTGAAATGTTCCTTGTGGCGAGGGGGGAATTGACTGGGGAAATACCAAGATAAAAACAAATCAAACAAGAACCAGGATCTTAATAGGTCCTGGAGGGAGGGGGGTAGACTGTTATTAACTGAACCCTTTGCAATGAGGACCCATTGCAGAGTTTACCCAAAGTTAGAGAGAAGGATGAAAACATAAATTCAGACTTTGGAAAAAGCCAGACATATGAAAATGATAAAAGATAAGGGTACCATCCAATGACATCCCAGCCCAATCCAAAAACATAGAGAGGCATGTGTACAGAGATGGGTCATTGTTCTGGGCAGAGCAGTCGGTAATCAGAGGTATGGGGAGACAGAGTCACGCTGCCTTCCAAGAACCACCTTTGGGCCTGCATGGCGAACTCAAGGCAACTTTCTTGTGAATGACAAAACAGGAAATAGCATGTCTGGATTTGCAGATTTCGTTTTTGCTTCTCATAAGTAACTGAGCATTTGCCTACAGTTTTCTGGAACAATTCTAGGCCAGTCCTTCTGTCTATTGTCTAGAAAGTAGATAGCCTTTCTATCTATCATGGGAAAACTCTTTCATTTTAATTTTTCATAATCTTTTAAATGAGATTTTTGACCTGACATTTAATTCCATTATCATAATGTTAATAATATTTCACATTTTGAAAATAACAATTGAGGCTTTTTAAATACCAAGGAAAGATTTATAAAATCCACTCCTTATTGCATTACTCTAATAGGAAAAAATAGCTCCCATTTCTTTGGGTTCTGCTCCAAGCATTATGGATGGATATAATCAGCTTCACAAATCATTAGTTCGGGGAGGAGAGGGGAAATATGACAACTTTCAGTTCATTTTTCACATCTTCTGAACCAACTCCGCATTAAATGCACTTAAATGAGTATGTCAAGGAAGACAGAACCTTCAGGGAAATGAGGCAATACCTATAATAGATAAGAGTTATTATATTCCTCCTCCATCCCCTGCCACCACTAGATTCCTTGGGAGAGGGGAAAAATAAAAATTGTGTGTATTGGGGTTGTAGGGATGGCTCAGTAGTTAGGAGCCCCTGATGCTCTTGCAGAGCAACGGAGACTGGTTCACAATTGTCTACGATTCTAGTTCCAGGGGACCTGATACCCACTTCTGGTCTCCATGGGATAGGGCACATAATGGAACACATATACACAGACAAACAAACAGACAGACAGAATACTTGTACACAGAAATTTTTTTAAAAAAAATATCTTAAAATAGCTGGGACAACAATAGGAGCAGGACTGAACCAGCAACCTGGGCCAGAGTGGGCTTGGGATGGTGAACTCCATGGGAGCAGGGGCAGATCCATACCAGGGATATTTGCAGAAGCAGGACTAGACCAGTAATCTAGTCTGGAACAGGCCTGAGGTAGCAAGCTCCATAAGAGCAGGACTGAGCCATTGACCTAGGCCAGAGCAGGCCTGAGACTGTAAGCACCACGGAAGTGGGAACAGATTCAGACCAGGGACATTTGTGGAGGCAAGACTGAGAAAGCTACCTGAGCCCTGGAGGAGCAGACCTGAGACAGCAAACTCCACAGGAGCAGGTACAGGGGGATCAACTGCTGAGTGGGTGGGTCGGAGCCAGAGACCACTGCAGGTCCAGAAATGAATCTGGGACCTCTGAGGGAGTAGACCTGAGTCAGGACCTCTGCAGGTCCAGGCATTGGTCTGGGACCTCTGCGGTAATAGGCAGGAACCAGAAACCTCTGCGGATCTGGATGTGAGCCTGGGACCTCTGAAAGAGTAGGCCTGAGCCAGGTCCTTTATAGGTCCAGGTGCACCCAAGGCTGGGACCTCCAAGGGAGAAGATCAGAGCCAGAGACCTTTACAGGACCAACCCCAAGCCAAGGACCTCTACAGGAACAGATCGAGACATGGGACATTTACAGAAACAGGTCTGAGCTAGCAACCTAGACCAGAGCAGGGCTGAGACAGCAAACTACTCAGGAGCAGAGTAAACCCTGGGAGTGCTGAGTGTCCTCCAGGAACATGGAGTGACCAATGGGGTAACTAAAACTGTGGCACTGACTGTACCATGAAGAACAACCATCTGAGCCTTGGATCCACTGGCATCTAGAAAATTAATCACCAGAATCACAGACAGCCCCAACCACACCAATTAGAGGGAAAAATGAGTAGACAAGGTAAGAACACATGTAAAACCACAAAGACCAACACAACACCAGTAAAATCTAGAGACCCTACAACAGCAAGACTTGATCAACCAAATATAGATGAAGCAGAAGAAAATTACCTAAAAAATAACTTCAAGAGAATGTTTGAAACTCTTAAAGAAGAAATGAGAAATTCCCTTTTAAAAGTGTAGGAAAAGACAAACAAAAAAAGTAGAAGAAATCCTTAAAGAAAATGAAGAAAAAGCAATAAAATATATGAAAAAAACTATTCAAGGCTTGAAAACTGAAATAGAGACAATAAAGAAAACACAAACCAAGGGAATTATATAATCAGAAATCATGAGAGAATGATCAGGAACCACAGACGCAAACATAAACAACAGAATACAAGAGATAGAAGAGAGAATCTTAAGCGCTGAAGATAAAATAGAAGAAATAGACTCATCAGTCAAAGAAAACATTAAATGTAACAAAAGCTTAACTGAAAATATCCAGGAAATATGGGACACCATGAAAAGACCAAACCTAAGAATAATAGGTATAGAAGAAGGAGAAGAAGTTCAACTCAAAAGCACAGAAAATTTATTTAACAAAATCATAGAAGAAAAACATTGCCAACCTAAAGAAACATATGCCTATGAAGATACAAGAAGCTTACAGAACACCAAATAAATTGGATCAAAAAAAAGCTCCCTTGCCAAATAATAATCAACGCACTAAACATACAGAATAAAAAAAAAGAATATTAAGAGCTGCAAAAGAAAAAGGACAAGTAACCTATAAAGGCAGGCCTATCAGAATTACACCTGACTTCTCATTGGAGAAAATGAAAGCCAGAAGGTCATGGTCAAGCATTATACAGACATTAAGAGATCACAGATAGCAACCCAGACTACTATGCCCTGCAAAACTTTCAATCACCATAGAAGGACAAAACAAGATATTCCATGACAAAACCAGATTTAGCCAATACCTAGCCACAACACAAACTACTACACAAAGTACTAGAAGGAAAACTTTCCTGTCTGGTTTTCCTGCCTATACTTCCTACCTGGCCAATCAGCATTTATTCAAAACATGATTGACAGATTACAGACAATTCTCCCGCACCAGTTTCAGCTCAGAATTCAAGATTTTCAAAGAAGTACTAATACCAATACTCCTCAAATTGTTCCACGCAATAGAAACAAAAAGAATATTGCCAAACTCTTTTTATGAGGCTACAATTACACTGATGCCCAAACCACATAAAGACATTTCTAACAAAGAGTATTACAGACCAATCTTACTCATGAACATTGATGCAAAAATACTAAATAAAATACTGACAAATCAATCACATCAGAACCATCATCCACCATGATCAAGTCAGTTTCATTCCAGAGATACAGGGTTGGTTCAACATACAGAAATCTCAACATAATCAACCATATAAAGAAACTAAAAATTAAAAATCACGTGATCATCTCATTAGATGCTGAAAAAACTTTTGACAAAATACAACATTTCTTCATGATAAAGGTCTTCAAAAGATCAGGGATAAAAAGAACATAACTAAACATAAAAAAGCAATATACAGCAAGCCAACAGCCATCATCAAACTAAATGGAGAGAAACTCACAGCGATCCTACTGAAATCAGGAAAAAGACAAGGTTGTCTACTCTCTCCATGTCTATTCACTATAGTTCTTAAGGTCTTTGCTAGAGCAATAAGGCAATAAAGGGAAATCAAGGGACTATAAATGAGAAAAGAAGAAATCAAATTCTCACTATGTGCTGATGATATGATAGTTTACATAAGCAATCTCAAAAATTCTACCAAGAAACTTTTACAACTCATAAACACTTTCAGCAATGTAGCAGGATACAAGATTAACTCAAAAAAAAAAAAAACAGTAGCCCTCCTGTACACAGATGATAAATGGACTGAGAAAGAGATCAGAGAATCAACACAATAGCCACAAATGTCATAAAATATCTCAGAGTAAATCTAACCAAACAAGTGGAAGACTTTTATGACAAGAACTTTAAATCTTTGAAGAAACAATTTGAAGAAGACACCAGAAAGTAGAAAGATCTCCCATGTTTTTGAGTAGGTAGAATTAACATAGTAAATGGCAATCTTACCAGAAGCAATCTACAGATTCAATGCAATACCCATCAAAATCCCTGAAAAATTCTTCATAGACCTTGAAATAACAGTACTCATATTCATATGGAAAAGCAAAAAAAAAATGCAGGATAGCCAACATAATCCTGTACAATAAAAGAATTTCTGGAGGCATCACAATTCCTTACTTCAAACTCTACTATAGAGCTATAGTACTGAAAACAGCCTGGTATTGGCATAAAACCAGACAGGAGGACCAATGAAACTGAATCGAAGACCTGGATATTAATACACACACTTTCGAACACCTGATTTTTGACAAAGAAGCAAAAAATATCAAAAAAGAAAGCATATTTAACAAATGGTGCTGGCATAACTGTATATCAACTTGTAGAAGAATGAAAATAGATCCATATCTATCACCATGCACAAAATTCAAGTCCAGCTGGATCAAAGACCTCAACATAAATCCAGCCACACTAAACCTCATTGAAGAGAAAGTGGGAAGTACACTGGAACTCATTAGCACAGGAGACCACTTCCTAAATATAACCTCAGTAGCACAGACACTGAGAGAAACAATTAATAAATGGAACCTCCTGAAACTGAAAAGCTTCTGTAAAGCAACAAGACAAAACGACAGCCTACAGAAGGGGAAAAGTCTTCACCAACCCCACATCAGACAGAGGGCTGATCTCCAAAATATATAAAAAACTCAAAAAATTGGTCATCAAATGAACAATTAACCTAATTTAAAAAAATGGAGTACTCACCTTACTAGACCTGGATGGAGGTGGGTGGTCCTTGGACTTCCCACAGGGCAGGGAACCCTGATTGCTCTTTGGTCTGATGAGGGAGGGGGACTTGATTGGGGGAGGGGGAGGGAAAGGGGAGGTGGTGGTGGGGAAGAGACAGAAATCTTTAATAAATAAATAAATAAATTTAAAAAAATGGAGTACAGATCTAAACAGAGAACTCTCAACAGAGGAATGCAAAATGTCTGAAAGACACTTAAGAAAATACTCAACATCCTTAGTCATCAGAAAAATACAATTCAAACCACTCTATAAGAATGACCAACATCAAAAACACTGATGACAACTTATGCTGGAGAGGTTGTGGGGTAAAGGGAACACTCCTGCATTGCTGGTGGGAGTGCAAGCTGGTACAGCCCCTGTGGATATCAGTGTGACAGTTTCTCAGAAAATTAGGAAACAGCCTTCCTCAAGACCCAGCAATACCACTTTTGGGTATATTGTGCCCACAAGGACATGTGCTCAACTATGTTCATAGCAGCATTCTTTGTCATAGCCAGAACCTGAAAACAACCTAAATAAAACTCGACCAAAGAATGTATAAGGAAAATGTGGTACATTTACACAATGGAATACTACACAGTAGAAAAAAAGTAATGACATCTTGAAATTTGCAGGAAAATGGATGGAACTAGAAAACATCGTTTTGAGTGAGGTAACCCAGACCCAGAAAGACAATTATCACATGTACTCACTCATAAGTGGTTTTTAAACATAAAGCAAAGAAAACCAGCCCACAAATCACAATCCCAGAGAACCTAGACAAGAAAGAGGACCCTAAGAGAGACTTACATAGATCTAATCTACATGGGAAGTAGAAAAAGACAAGATCTCCTGAATAAATGGGAGCATGGGGACCTTGGGAAAGGGTTGAAGGGGAGGAGAGTGTTAGGGAGGGGAGCAGAGAAAAAAATCTAGAGCTCAATAAAAATCAATTTAAATAATCTCAAAATAAACTCTGCATATTTATGATACAAAATATGATGATTTTATATAGCTATACATAGTAAACAATTAACACAGCCGAACATCATCTCACATGAGTACTTGTGGGTGAGAGAATTTAAAATCTACCCTCTTAAGTATAAAACACAGATGTTATTTATGATAGTCCTATCTCAATTAATTATCTTTTACTGTGAGAAAGAACATTCATTAAAGGCAACTTATTTTTTAAAAGTATTTGATTTGGCTTACAGTCTCAGAGGTTCGAAGTCCATGATGGTGGAACAGAGGAACGTTTAAGAGCTCCTGTGTCTTGACTTGTGAGTAGGAAGCCGAGAGAAAGGAAGAGAGCATGCAAAACCTCAAAGTCCACCCCCAGTGACATGCCGCCTCCAATAAGACCATCACAGACCTTAGGTTGGTTCCACACCTTAGCTGTGGTGAGTAGAACCATAATAAAGGTGGACCACAGGCCTCTTTGCTGAACCGTGTTAGCTTCTTTCTCTCTGCTGTGATGAAATACCCTGACAGGCAATGCAGAGGAGAAAGGGGCTAATTTTTGGATGTAGTTCCAGAGGGACAAAGTCCATTAAGTCTGGGCAGGCCTGGCAGCAGGAACAGGAAGTTTAATGATCACATTTCATGTACACACAGGAAGCCAAAAGACCAGGCTATGAACCCTCAAACACTGCCATTGTGCCATACTTTTTCTAGCAAGGCTCTGAGTCTAAAGGTTCCATAACTCTCCTGCCCCCTGCCCCCAGAATGGCCTCACCAGCTGGGAACCAGATACTGAAATACATGAGCCTACAGAGGCATCTCTCATATAAACCAGAATAAGTAGTGTCCTTATTTCCTTTATGTATACAGCACACCAAAAAATGGGATTGCTGGAGCATAGGCAGTCCTGCTTAATTCTTTGAAAAAAACCATTTATTGGCCATAATATCTATACGATCATGAAAAGGTACAGGCTCATTCTACCTGATGCTACTGACAATGCTGCCCAAGCCCTCAGCCTGTCCTGGTTACCTGAAGCCATTCAGGGCAGATCTTCTCATTTTGAAAGCTCCACCCTTGGCAAGCTTCTTCCTCTCCCTGCATTCCCTTCTGCCTCGTGACAACTGGCTGAACTTGTGCAAGGGAATTCCAAACCTAGCAGTGCTCTTTGACCTTTTCTAGGTCATCTTTCTCTTCACTCAAGACCGCAAAGCAATGACAGGGCAAAGAAAATATTCCAGCCTCAGCCAATTTGTGAACCTACAAGTTTGGCTGCAGTTGCTTACAGGGATGAATTACAACCACCTCAGGCCGAATGTCCATCAGAAACCTCTGACTGCTGTGACTGGAGCCGAGGGGTGAGATGATGTGAACACAGGCAAGCAGAAGCGGGACCCGCTCCTCCCTCTCCCCTTTCTTTCCTGCTTCTGTTTTTCTCCTTTTCGTCGTTCTCCACGCTCCTTTTCTCCTTCTTTTCCTTTTTTTTCTTTAATCCTGTCTATCCTAGTCTCTTTCTTTTTTTTTTTTCCCATGCCCTCTTGATTTGGGCACCGATCAGGCATTCATTAAACTTGTGGAAATTCATCAAGTTGCATGTTCATAATATATTCATTATTTACAAATGTGTTATACAAGAAGAGTAAAAAGTTATGTGGGCTACTTCACGTGGCAAGTCTAGAAGCTGAATAGCATGAGATCATGGAGAAATTAAATGTGCAAAAGGATAGTCAGAGTGCCCTGATGAGATTTGTCCCTACCTGTGACACCAGCATTACAACAGTGCCAATCTTACTGGCTCCTGATTCTGGAGTTAGTTTTGGTTGGGTTCAGCTGCAGGATTCTTTGACTGGATTCCTAGGTAGCTCGGCTGGATCTGGCTTGCCTTGCACAGCTTTCTCACTGCCTCTAGCGACTGCTGCTGCCTGTCACCCCATCCCTTTTCTCCACATGGTCTCTCATTCTCCTGCTGGCATAACTAAGTCACAAAGACAGGATGCCGTGGTTTCCTTGGAACCTGGATGGAAAGATAAGCAATATCTCGGCACCAATTTATAGCTGCCAAAGAAAGTCCCAGGTCAGACACACAGAAGGTTCATGGGGAGCACTCTGGTGACCTGGCCAGTAGATGTCCCCATAAAAGGAAGTACTCTTTACTTCCTGCAGGAATCATTACTGTGCTATTTGTATCTAGAGAACTTGTTTTCCAGAAGCCCAACAACCAAAAGTTTACTCGAAATCCCGTATTTGAGTTTGGTGACTAATCCTCAATGTTAGACAACATTGCTTGGTTTAGCTAAATGTATCTGTGGGCTAGGCAAAGCCTGTGAGGCCTGCTTGCAACCTTTGTACCAGATAACATAATGCAAATAACAGGAATTCCTGTTCTCTGAATAAGTATAGAAAGGTAGTTTGGGAATATAGCTCATAGGAAAGTACTTGTTGGCATCTCTGAGGCCCTGGGCTCCATCCCCAGGCACTTAAAACAACTACAGAAGATTTTCAGAAATTCTCTCTCTCTCTCTCTCTCTCTCTCTCTCTCTCTCTCTCGGAGTGAGACATCAGTTTGGACTCTTTTTCTACCATCAACAATGGATGTAAAACAGAAACAAAGACATCATCTAGCATCTTCTTACCTCAGTCCTGTGTCTCCTTCCTCCCTGCTTAGACACCCCCACCTGGAGATTACTATCATTTGATTGCTGCCTTATTCCACTTTCTGCTACTAGAAACATAGTGGGGAATTTATAAACAATAAAAATCAATTTTCCCACAGTGTTGGAGCCTGTGAAGTCCAGGAACACATGTCAACATCTGGCCAGGTGTGCTGCCTTAGGACACGGCGGAAGGGTTGTGAGCTCACTCAAGAGAGGAAGAGAAAATTGGATTGAATGTGTTCGGTCTTCAAGAGCCCACTCCTGTTGCTACTGACCTACTCTTTGGTAATGACATGCATCCATTCACAGTGGCAGAGCCCTGATGGCTTAACCATCCCTTCAGGCAGGTTCCATATCTTCACGTTGATTCAACAGAAATTAAATATCAGCATGAGTCTGGAGGGGAGACATTCTTGTACCTCCAAGTCTAACTAAGGGAGTTGAAAAGGTAGTAAGGCCAGTCGAGAAAACCAGGACAGGGTGAAGTGCTCAGAGGAGGCTGTAGCCCAGAAAGTTCCTCACATCAGCTGTTATTATCGTGGGTGGTGATTATGTCTTCCCTGGTGTCCTCAGAGAATAACACGGCGTGCTCTCCAGTCTTGGCTGTTCTCTCCACGAGCGTTCAGTTGCCCCTTATCCTGGTCACCGCTATTTTGAGAGTGGAAATAGCTCTACACTCCACTTGCTAAGCTAAGCACGGGGCTGTGGGCACCCTGGTCTGACCTCTGAGATTTCCCCAGTACTTTGATGGGATGTTGTCATCTTCTATAATAAACTAGTTATCTATTTTATCTTCTAGAATAAACTAAAGGATGAGGGTTAGAGTCAGTCCCTGTGTCATTGCACCTCCCATGGAAGACACCTGTGGACCAGAGAATGCTGTGATTCCAAATCTGGCCTTGCTTGGGGGTTCTACCGGTGAACACGTGTCAGGGACACGTGGTGCCATCGTTATCCCAACCCCGTTGACCCTGGCTCTGGAAATCCCCACACAGAATGAGAAATAAGCCCCAAACAGACACTGCTGATATCACAATTTTAATTATATAATGAATGTATACTCTGTCCTAAAAACAAAACAAAACCTAGCCAAGGTACTCTGTACACACAGAAAGCCCTGGTCTCACAGCAAAGCCAGATGCTAGCACCATTTTCAGTGCCCCATGGAAGGCACGGCCAGGGACACAGACTCCTTGATTTTAGTTCTCAGAAGACAACCCCAACCCTGCGGGGCGTTCCAGCTGTGCTCAGGCTCAGCCACACTGCTTGTAAGCGCTCAGCTGGAGAAGCTTGCTTCAGCCCAGCACATCTTCCCGGAACCCAAACCACATGAGTCTTGTTCCCAAAGGGATGTGACTACATCCCAAAGACAAACACATTGCCAGATTCTGGGTCCTGGGACAGAGAGGCTGGACAACTCTGCTGATGGAGAAAATGGTAATTTCCCTGAGTCTGCTGGCCAACGTGGCCTGCCTGGGTCTTCTGAAGAAGGACCAGAACGCCTTTACCTAGAGACAGGTAACATTTATTATTTATGGGGTGTCATATAGGAATGCCAGGCACTGTGTGTGGCACCATTCTAGTCAAAGTCAAATCAAAACTAGGAGTCAGTCTGGACTTGAGATGCCTTCAGCCAGAGGCCTGACAGGGCCACTGACGCGGCCACTTGGCGTTTGCACTTGGTGTCACGGTGTGCGCTCCAGCTGCAGGACATCAACTTTGCATTTAAAACACGGGTGGGTTAGTGTGATGGGCTCTACTTCCTGTGACTAATTTAAGTGAGTAGTCAGGGGACGGACAAGATGTCCAGGTTCCCGGAATCCAGCAGCCTAGGACAACACACAGCGGAGCGCATTTATCTAGAATGAAGTGGGAAATGACTGTTGCCTGGAAACAGTGGGTAATTAAATCCATGGTTTGCTTGTACTGCTGTCCACCCTGACCTCAAAACCTGAAATTTAAGATGACCCTTGCAACAATTTCCCTTTATACAATGTTTGATTGCTTTTAAAATTAATAAACACAAATGGTAAAAAAAAAAAAAAAGATAAATCTAAATTAAACCATGAAAGGTTGGATGCTTTTAGGTTTTTGTTTTCGTACTTGAGGCTGGTCCTCTGTGGCGCAGGCTGACCTGGGCCTCACTGTTTAGTTGAGGGTCTTCTGCTTCCACCTGCAAAGAGCCGGAATCCCAGGAGTGGACCCACTTTGCCTTGTTACATTGCATCCTTCCAATCCTGTGAGAAGCAGGACTATTTCGTGTGTAGATAAAGTCATCATAAGGAATCACATTGTGGCATTTACTCTTCTTTACACCCTCCCCTCTCCAATCAGGGCAGAGAGATGGCTCAGGGGTAGGGTACCTGCTGTTGAAGAACAATGGCCTGCTCAGAACTCACGGAAAAGCCAGGGGCCGATGCACGGGCAGAGACAGGTGGCTCGTTGGAGCCCACTGACCAGCCACGCTAGCCAAAATGGCAACCCCAGCTCCAGAGAGACCCTGTCTACAAACAAAGAAATAAAGGAACAAAAAACAGAGGAGGGCAATAGAATATGACATCTTAAAATGTGCACACATGGGTTAGTGAGTACTCCTGAATACATGCATGTGCACACAAGTGCGCATGTGCACACACACAGAGGGGGCTTTATTCTGCGTCAGACCCCCTGAGCCTCTTTCCCAGAACTCTTCCAGATTCAATTTCCAGGCTGAGGGCTGGGTCAGCTCACTTCAGATTACCAACTGCCAAGAGTCACAGACCTCAGACAGACTTCTAAGGAAATGAAGATACACTCATGAGCTCCCATAAAATCCTTTTTCTCCCTCATTTCACGGAAGAGAGGGTAGAGGGAGCTGAGGGGACATGAAGGGTCCTTCCACCTCTGTCACAGAGGGTGACAGCAAATGAAACACTAACATTGCCAATCCTGACGCGAGGAGGGACAAGAGCAACAGCCCAGGTTAAAATAGTGATTGTTTGAGTTAAACATGATTGAGTTCAGAAGTTTGTTCTACATTGAATGCTTGCACCCTTTCCCCCAAATTCTTCTGCTGAACCCCTAACCTTTAGTGTGATGGCTGGAGATGGGTCTTTGGGGGTCCTTAGTTAGAAGTCATAAGGGTGATGGGCTTGTGCCAAACAACTCTCTCTCTCTCTCTCTCTCTCTCTCTCTCTCTCTCTCTCTCTCTCTCTCTCTCTCTCTCCCTCCCTCCCTCTCCCGACCCCGCCCCTTGCCACACAATTAAAAAGATCACATGGTGACAAGGTAGCCTCTGACAGGCCTGGAAGTTCTCACTGACTAGACCGGGCCCCTGACTAGACTCTGGCCATGGCAGGCCCCGATCCTGGACTTGTGTTGTCTAAGTAGCTTATCAACAGGCCTGATTCCTGTGTCCAGGGAACTTTCCTCTCATCTAAAATGGTTTTCATATAGGAGGAAGCTGCTCACAAACACCTGTAACTCTAGCTCCTGAGGATCCAATGCCCTCTTCTGGCCTCCACAGGTGCACACACAAATGGCACATGTTCCAAGATACATACATATAAATAAAAAAGCATAAATCTTTTTTAAAAAGGAGAGTTCTGGTTAGGGATAAGGAATGCTTGTAGGAAGAACTGCAGACTCTTACAGGAAGAAATAGAGGGCACTGGGGAATGATGGGAGACAGGCGGAGGGGAACAAATGAGAACTAAGGATAATGACACCTATGTATGAAAATGTCAGGATAACATCTATGACTCTGTAGACTGACCTAAAATAATTTAAAATCAATGCAGATTTTGTGTATGCGTTCATGAAAATGTGCGTGTGTGTGCGTGTCTGGAAGTACAGAAGCTAACACTGAAGCGCCTTCCTTCCCTTTTGCTCTCTGCCTTACATTTTGAAACAGGTTCTTTTACTGAATTCAGAGTGTGTGGACTGAGCTGAGTGGCTGGCCAACAGCCTTGGGACCCACCCACTTGTCTCCTCCGCATGGTGCTAGCTCTGGTTACAGATGAAAGCCATTTCTTGCATAGCTGCCAGAAGCCCATGCTCAGGCCCTCGTGCTCATACAACAGGCAGTTTACCAGCTCTACAGGAAAGCGACTCTCAGCACATACTGGCAAATGTCTTCAAGCTCTGTTCATTCGGGATAGAGTACATGTTCTTACCCAAGTTCTTACATCACAAATGAACGCTCCACAACGTGATCGCCTACTGACAAAATCCTCTTTGAAAAGCACTTTAAAAACAAATATTTTTATTTCACCATGAATCCCTTCAGCTGCTCTGTGCTGCACTGTGGCTCAGGATTAAGACCACCCCATTGATTTGAAGGGGAATTGCTGTACCCCAGTTGCTACCACAGCACTGAGCTTGGTGCGTGGCCACAGCAGCTCCCACAAGCACCTACTCTTCACTTCTTTTAACAATAAACTTTTTGGCCTCTTGAAAACAAAGGTTATGACAGAGACTGGCAGAACATTAGGTGGGCACTGATGGGCATTTCAAGAGATTGTGGTTAATCTGAAACACTGAGCAGATCTGAAACAGCTTCTCAAGACACAGACTAGTAACATTTTAAAGTCTTTATCAGATATGGCGCTGTAGTTCTAGAAGGCAGTAGTGGTGTCCAAGAATGGCAGGCAATGAGCTTGTGGTCGAGCTCATGCCCATGTCCTGTGCATCTTGGTAGATGGTTGGACTCTGTAAACAGTTACCACAGGAAGGTATTCATCACACTTGAATTTCCCACAAGGCCCCTCCATGTAAATCTCTTTACAGGTAAGCATCTCATCTTTGAGAAGATCCAGTGGGAAAACTTGCCACAGAAGTTTACAAGCAGGAAGATTCAGTGTGGTTTTCATTGGCTCCCTCTTCTATATCGTATTCACTCCGCAAACATTTGTTGGCATTCTCTTTGCATTGGGCACGATTTCAGGGTCTGAAGACTAAAGAACCCACAATGTTCCTGCTATGTGTGGCTCCCATTGTAGCAGGCAGAGACAAATAAACCCAGACCACAGGATTCAGAACAGTGGGTTGCATGTCCTCAGTTCGGGGTAGCCGTGAGGCAATGAGTGGCTGGCACTGGCTACAGAAGCCTATTGCACATCTGTTGGGTGGCTTACATCATCCCTTCCTCCAATACAAGTCTCAGTTCCCTCATCTATACAATGGGAAAGGGTCAAAGTAGATGATTTATTTGGGGCCCTTACTGGTTCTTTATGTTCTTATGAGAACATTGCATACAAAACCAAGAAGCAGCTGTTTGGCTACTTTAACATTTTAAAGATTTTTTTAAAATTAAAATACAATAAATCTTGAAGTATTCCATGCACATTGAATATTTTAAAAGTAATCTTATCTTTATCTGTATAGTCACCATCCTTGGCCATATAAGAATTTATTTATTCATAAAAACATATTCATTTTCAATGTTGATTACGAATCCCACCTCATTTGTGGAATATTCCCATCCTCCCGTGAGTGTCACTCCGTTACTAACCCATAGAACTGGCTTTGTGGTCCTGTGTCATCTTTCAAACCAGCATATTCGTTCATCAAAACATGTGTCAGGAGTTGCTTTGAAGAGGACCCCCAAAGGACCCTAGGCTTCCAGGAATCCATAGATGCTCCTAGGACGTGAAAGGAACTCTAAAATTTGGTCTCTAAAGGACACCATACCCTCTGAAAGGGGAAGTGGGTATCCAGATTTCACACGGGGACAATGTGAATGACTACTGCAACTTCTGTGCAAGTCGTGTTGGAATGTTACTGTATCAGTTCTCAGTGTAAGCAAAGTCACTCATTTTTATAACCTAGCACTTTTCCCCTAAAGAAGTCATAATGGCAAAATGGAAGGGTAAATAAGGCTAGTCTCCTGCTTCTTAGCTGGAAGGCATTATGACGCCTCTGATTCTTCTGGAAGGCTAATTTCATCCACTGGGTTGCTTATGGAGAAATCCAGCTTTTTGGTCAATCCAGTGGCTAAGTAGAACAGGGATTCTATAAACGGAGAAGCTTGTCCTTTATCTGAACTGGATTCCCACTGACGCCTTGGAGACTCTCTCTGTGTTTATCTGGTTGCTATGTTTTGGCATACCCTGCACGTGTTTACAGATTTTATCAGATAGGCTCAACGATAAGGATACAACTTGGCAGTATCTTTGGAAACCAAGGGAAACTTCTTGTTCAGCATTGGAATTTAATGCCTTCCTGTTGTCAAGATGCACCGTTGCTCTCCTCAGAAGTGCCTAATGCTGGTACCTAGGCAAAACCTGTTTTGTCTTAACAGTGACTGAAAAGGAACAAAAAGCAACTTCTTGGCTTAGTTATACCCTCACATCAGAACCAGAAGGATACAGCCTCATCTGGAATCTTGAGGACTCTGAAGTGACTCTCCACACTTCTCCCTGATAAACAATCTCTTAAACAGGGCTGTATGGACAAGCTGAGGGCATGTCTGGTGGGCCCCAGCTGCATAGATGAGCATCCGAGGAGAACAAGAGAATCAGGTAACTTTTGACAACTTGCATCCCAGTTACAGGCAGGTTCTCATTAGCAAAAGAGATGGGTTCTGATATCTGTATTTGGTATTGTTTGAACAACACCACCAACAAGAACATAAGCACTTTCCTCAAGGACAGAAAGGAGGAATAATGAAGGCTTGCTTATGCCGAGTGTCCTTCCACCAACGTGACCATTGTCCCGCTCAGCCTCTCCAGAAAGTCCAGTGGGTTGGTCCCAGGAGTGCATCAGGCCTGACTTTGGCTGTGAGGCCCTTGGGAGGTCACCATATGCAATGCATTCTCCACACTGGAAGTCCTTGGGTTGCAAAGAAGTCTGTCTTAAGTCCAAACCTCCATGGGCACAATGGCTTCTTTGGTTCCGACAGAAGGCAGCAAGTTTTCCTCAGATAAGAAATAAAATGGGAACTGCACCAAGAAGCCTCGGATCTTTCTCAGTTCTTCCTCAGCACGAATGGGGTCATCTTTTGCCAATATGGGCTTGCTTATGAAGTCTCTCAGCTGCATTAGGTTGTGCACTTCGTCATTTGGGAGGCAACGGAACACCTGTTAAAAGACAAATTGGAAACGGAGTTACTTATTTAAAAGCAAGTACACGGACCTTATGGAAGAGATTCATCCCAACAGCTTTGTTTTATGAAACAATTTTATGCCAAAGCACAGGCTGAAGGGTTACTGTTTACATCTGGACGTAGTGGCACTTGCCTACCTGTAATCTCCAGCACATGGGAGCTGAGGCAGGAGAATCATAAGTTTAAGACCAGCTGGGCTATGTAGTAAGTCCTGATTTCAAACAACCAACCAAACCAACCAACCATAGTTGCTGCTTTTGTTTCTGCTTTGGTTTTTTTTTTGAGACAGGGTTTCTCTGTGTAACAGCCCTAGATGTCCTGGAACTAGCACTGTAGACCAGGCTGGCCTCAAACTCAAAGAAATCCACCTGCCTCTGCCTCCCAAGTACTGGGATTAAAGGCCTGCACCACCACCACCTGAGTATAGTTGCTGATTTTTTATGCTACAAAGACACTGTGAGACTTCTTTTCATTTCAAAAGCCCACAGCCACATTCTCATTTTATCATCTATAGAGCTCATTAGCCACAGAATAAAGACAAGCTGGCAGTGAGGAACGCATGCTGGGAGGAAATGCTAAAATGGCCAGCCCTGAGTTTCACTGGAGATTCCCATCTGCCGGGTAAATTGCAAGTTTGATTAGTGTTAACAGTCGTTAGCATCTAACACTTTGCTGACTGAAATACACTCCAGACACCACAGCAGTTTACCCTGCATATTTCAGAAGGCATTGGATAAAAATGAGGACAGGAATCCACAGACTCAGCATCATTCCCGTAGCCAAGAGACATAATTCCACAGGGTCATGTGCAGGTTTATCCCATTGTGACCAAAATGTCTTTTCTCTCTGTTTCTTTCCAATTTCAGGGGCTGAACAGGCAGTACGATGGGTTTTCAACATTCTGCCCCACTAAGAAGATGTCTGTCCAGAAGGGGCTCTAGGAGACCTGAAGGAGGACACATTCTTACCCAACTTCTCACACAGATGGTCAACAAATCTGAGGTAACCTATCCACCATCAAACAACACTTAACCCCTTAATAACCGCAAGGAAGAAAGGAAGGGTTGGGAGAACCAAGCCACCACACAGTTCGTGTGGGTAACCAACTGAGATGGGTTGAGTACCAATGTGCTCATCTTTGGATCCTATCAACCTATCTTCTCTGTCGCTAAACACCTTCAAAGGCTGCTTAGTCAGGTGCTAGTGATGCTGTTGATGAGAGTCCATCCTATGGTGGACAGGATGTCACTAAGGCCTCTTCTAAGTGATAACCCAGGGCCTCGGGCATGCTAGGCAAGGACCCAACCACTAAGTTACATCACTAGCCCTTTGATCGTTGCATTTCAATGTCTACAAAGAGATAGCTTTACAACATGGAGGCACACTGATTATTTTATACTAATAATATTCTATCTGTCTCAGTAAAATTATGATGAGAATGAATGAAAAGGGGGGAGGGGATAAACCTCACCTTGTCATAAATGGTAGCATTCCGAGCTGCTGTCGAAACCCAAATCTCCTTGAAGAATTTGTCACTTACAGGATCCTGAAGGTCCTCACTTGGATCAGAAAGATAGCCAAGGACAAGCCTGAAATACAAGAGCCTTCGAATGAGTGATGGGAATAGAAGTTCCCAGTGACAGCAGCAAGGCAGATCATCTTTCCAAGAGACAGAGATCTTTCCAAGGGAAGACAAAGAAGCCATGAAACCCATTAATATCTCCTTTTGTTCTAAAAGAATCTTTGCAATGTGGCTCAACATGGCCAGACCCTTGACCATTAAGGTTAGCACCCAAACACTGGCCAGAAGGCAATGTGAGGAGCCTTTTCCAAGGATTATCCCACTAAAGCCCAGCTGTAATCATGCCCATTTTACAGACAAAGGAATTAAAGCAGGAGAGACCACAGAAGCCTGGTTGTAGCTCATACAGCTGTAAGAGGTGAAGACGCGGTGCCTCCACAGGATGTGACCTTCCATCTTCCTCCCTGCTTCTCCCACACTCCCCACTCCCTCAGTCCCCTCCCTGCTTTTTCTACACTTCCCACTTCGTTTTGATCCTACTCTGCCTTCCCTTTTAGCTTCCTACCCATTCCTTGGGTCAAGCACTATGTTCAACTCTTGGATATAGAAACGAGTAAGAAAAACATGACTTCTCTTTACACAGTTAAATTTGGTGAATGAGCGAATTGTCAACCCTGGCAAGAAGAGGTCATTGCAGTTGTCACAAATAGGGTGTGTTCTGAAAGGGGGAGATGGGGGTGGCTGGGTTACCAGCTCCAGGTGCAATCATTTTGGGTTTTGCTGTACTCATTTTCCCCTTTTATTGGCAATAGACTCTTTTCTCTACAATGTATCCTGGTTGTAATTCTCCCTCTTCTACTCCTCCCAGCTCCTCCCCACTTCCCCTCCCCTCTCCTCTGGATCCATGCCCCTTCTGTCTCTCACTAGAAAAGAACAAGCTTCTAATAGAAAACAACCAAACATGACAAAATAAAATATAGAATAAAACAAAAACCGCCACACTGAGTCCAGACAAAGCAGCTGCGATGTTTAAAGACTCAGAATAAGCTCTGTCTGTCAGTCCTTCTGAAGCCCCCATGTCTGCCCCTGCAGGTGACACTGGGGAGTCTGGCACTTCCCCACTGTCCTCCTCACCTGCTTTGTTCTTATGTCACTTTCATTCTCAGCAGGTCCATCTGCCACTAATAGAATACAAATTCTTTGAGAGAGCATGGCTTGGCTACTCTCATATCTCTGTGAGTGCCTGACATAGGAAGTCATACGTGAAGAGATCATCTAAACTGATCACATATAATCAAGAGATCATATGTAATAGCGAAAAAACACCAAGCAGAAAAAAGATAAGATTCAGAAGCCATATGAATAAGGTATAATAACCATCATTCTTTAAAGCATCTGTAGATAAGAAAGCATTTCCAACAGTTGACTACTTCAGGAGACTCTGCTTTGGGAGTAAGCACTGGAGCTTACACAAAGCTTTTCTCATGTGAATTCAGCAAACAGCAGAGGTGTCTGCTAACTACAGAACAACTGGAACACAGGCTGTATAAAGACTGGTTTTGATGTTAAATGAATGAGAGGACACCTCACTGATGACATCAGACAGAGGAGTGAGAATACAACATGTAAACAGAGTCAGGAGGATGGCTGCAAGTTCAAGAACAGCCTGGTATACACAGTGAATTTCAGGCTGCCAGCCTGGGCTACAGAATGAGACTCTGCATATAAACAAACAAACAAACAAACAAATAAATAACAGCCGGGTGAAGAGATTCATTCTATTCCATATATATCTCTAGATCTGGATAGAAAGACACACAGACACACATACATACACACACACACACACAGTAGAGTAGTAGTAGTTAGAAAACACGTTGACCTTGAGGACAGTGGCAGATAAGTGGCATTGTCATTTGCCAGGATGAAGGATTTGGTGCGTAGTCCAGTTACTATGCACAGACTTGGAATTCAGTGTCGGGCCTGTTGATCCATCATTTAAACACACGTGGTGATACTGAGTTGGTATTTTGCTAAAGGGATTTGGAGTGTGGAACGGCTTGGCTGAAAATACCAACCTTTGAATTGCCCTCATTTATGTGCCCAGAAATCCATTTTTGTAAAGAGTTCCTCAGAGGAGTGAGCATAAACAGTGAAGATGGCCCAGTGTAGCTGGAGGGAAGAGGGGCTGGAGAAAAGGCAAGGACACAGAATCCCATAAGCACATGGGAAAATATGGCAAGGAGAATTTTGTCAAATTTAGGCAAAACTGACTTCTGTGATCTTAATATGAAATGTCACCAACAGAGTCATGTGTATGAACACATGATTGCCAGTGGGGTCATGGTTTTGGATCAGAAGATTGTGGGGTCTTCAAGATGTAAGTCTTTTTTTTTCTTGGATTTTCGGGACAGGGTTTTTCTGTAGTTTTTGGTGCCTGTCCTGGAACTAGCTCTGTAGACCAGACTGGCCTTGATCTCCCAGAGATCCAACCGCCTCTGCCTCCCAAGTGCTGGGATTAAAAGCATGCGCCACCACCGCCCGCCAAGATGTAAGTCTTTAGGAGAGGAAATGTCACAGAAAATGTGTCCCTGCAGCAGGTCTTGATCTCATCTGTCTGTCTGTCATCTGTCATCTATCTCTATCTCTCCCTCCCTCTCCCCACTCTGTCTCTGCCTTGCCTCTCTCTCTCCCTTTCCCCACAACCTTCCTCCCTCCCTCCCTCCTTTCCTCTCTCCCTCTTCCTCCCCTTCCTTCCTTCCTGATGGGACTAGACACCACAAGTTCCTGCTGCTTTGCTTTTCCCAGCATAGTGGCCTTGCGTCCCTTGAACTGTGAGCTAAGGTAAACTCTCCTTAGCCTGCTTCTGGTCAGCTATTTGGTCACCCCAATGGGAAAGACAACCAGCCTGGTGACTGTGGTTTAGTAATATGCATGCCATTCTGGTGTTTTCCTCTCTGGGTGGGCAGCAAACGCGGACTTACGTCATGGTTAAAGGTTACAGAGTTGCCCAGCACATACAGCTTATGTAACCAATTATTTTATGACGGACATTTGTGTCATTTCCAATATCTTATTAGTATGAGCAAAAATCATAATGCCGCAGTTTAGATACCATATGTAACATTTGGTGATTTCCTGAGGAATTCCAGAATGAAAATTCCTGGGTTAAAGAATATTTGAAACTAGGCAGTGGTGGAGAGAGTTCCAGGACAGCCAGGGCTACAAAGAAACCATGTCTTAAAAAAACCAAAATAAGAAAGCAAAAAGAGAAAAAAAAGACTATTTGGACTTATTCCAGGACAAGCTGTGCCGCACCAAACACTCTCCATGCATCTCCAACAACAACCTGCGAAAGTTCAGTCTGTTTCACAGGTATTAAATGCGGCCAACTTCCACCTCATTCTGTGCTTTTCTGCTACATAAAGTCTCTCTAAAGCAAATACCAGGGGTATACTACAATTCTTCAATTTTATAGCCTCAAAAATTCTATTTCTACTTTAAATAAAGTTTGCCTTTTATTACATGAGAATGGCTGTAAGGAAAATGACCCCAACAATGTCAGCACACCCCTGGCTAGCTGCTGAGAATTCAAGCAAAACTTTATTGCACAAATCTGAAGAATAGAGAGGCTACGGCAATAAATCAGTTGGGATAGTTCCCTAACTGGGGAAACATCAAAGAATCTGAAAACCCAGCGCTAGAGGTAAAACTTCCTTGAGTTTATTCTTTAAACAAGAGGTGAGATAATGTATCCACCCACTGAAGAGTTAAGGACTGGATTGTAGGAAAGCCATTTAAATAAGTCTCTAACAGGCAACACTGAGTTCTAGGGTAGTTTTCCTTCTCAGCGTTTACCTACATGAAAATGAACAACAAAATACATGAAAAAGTTTGGATGATCTGAGAACAAGGTCTGAAAGAAAATGACTTTGACTTTATGCCCATGCATATTTGATATTTAGCCCCAAAATTAAGGAGACAGATACATTACAAAAAACGTTTTCTGTTCTTTCCACTCTGCACATCTATCATCTAAAATGGTTCTGAGCTCACCTGGTGCTGATGGCTTCTGCTGAGTGATGGTTGTATCTGTGATGTTTTGGATACTTTTCTAGGGTTTAATGGGCTGTTTGGCTCATAGTTGTGACAGTCACTACAGAACCCTGGTGGTTGATACTGTATCTGTTTAGAATTGCTTTCCCGTTGAAATGCGTCTCTGAATTTCTATTTAAAAACAGCCCAGATGGAAGACGGATTGAAGCTGCATGTTACAGTGAGAAAATAGCTGTGCTCTAGGCTACAATGTTTATCTTTAGGAATATTTCCAATACAGCCAGGGGAAATTGACATTTTTTGTGGTGTTTTGTCGCATATTATCTGTATCTGCCAAGGGATAAAGTTAAAACCATTGTTCAAAAAAAAAAAATGCCTTTTTAAGACAGTGTGAAAATTTCCAGGAAAAATAACATACCTGGGAATTAACCTCCCATGAAAGGTTGGGGTAAGTATAAAGGGGAAAAACGAAGTTTTACCAAAGATCCATCCTCTGTTATAAAAATCCTAAAACGTCAGTAAAGAACAAAGAACTGGCATGGGAAGATGGCTCAGCTGGTACAGGGCTGGCCTTGCAGGCATGAGGACCTGAATTCAGTCCCCCAAACACACAGTGGTATGTGCTGGGAACCCCAGTGTTGGAGAGATGAAGATCCCAAGGGCCTGCTGGTCAGCCTGAGAGCCTGGTAAAATTGGTGAGGCTATTGAAACATGGCTTGCTGGAGCCAGCCTGGCCTAACTGGTGAATTTCTGGCCAGTGAGACCCCGCTTCAAAAAAAAGATGCACACCCTCGAAGGAAAAACACGAAGTTGTCTTCTGACCTCCACATGCATGTATACTCACAAGCCCTGCATACACACGGGCACATGCACACACATACACGGGCACCTGCACACACACGGGCACATGCACACACATACACGGGCACCTGCACACACACGGGCACATGCACACCTATAAACATGCACACCCATCTGAGAAAGAGAGAGAGGCAGAGAATAAAACATCTTCTAAATTAAGGCCCGTGCCTTCTTCTCCAGTAAGATGGCTCAGTACAACAAAGATGTCATTTGTTAAATGCCATCTGCTACACTTCCAGTTAAAAAGAAAAGTATGGACATGACAGAATTTGAGTAAATAGTTCTAAAGTTCATGTGAAAGAATGAATATTTAGAATGACCGAATGTGTTCCAAAAGCATGCTACACTGAGGAAGCCGTGAGACCATACTGTAACAGTAAAGCTGAGGCCACGAAAATGAAAATGATGTCACACTGGTGTGTAAGAAAACAGACTCTCAGTGTGATGTAACTGATGGGAAGAGAGTCACATGGGCAGCAACAGCAGTGTCATAAAGGAGTGTTTAGCATCAGATAAACTCCTGGATGTGGGGTGCACACCTGTCACACCAGCATTTGGAGGGTGGAGGCAGGGGACCAAAGTCCAAAGTCATCCTAGCTACAAAGTGAGTTCAAGAAAAAAAAGAAAGAAAAGATAAAAACAGAGTTTTGTTTTTGTTTTAGCAAGGTATGGCGGCACAACAGCAAATGTTTAAAAACAAGCAGGTAAAAACTACGACCTCACACACCTTTTGACCTATTGAAGGAAAGAAAATCAAGAGACGCTGTCTCATTTCCTACACTAAAACAGGCTACTCTGTTAGGCAGGGCCGTGCACACTTGAAATCCCATACCAAAATGGCTGAGACAGAAAGGCTCTGAGTTCAAGGTAAAAAACAAGTAAATAAATAAAAAGAAGCTACAAATGTTAAATGCAAAATGTAGAACGCAAACATACTAGGAAAAACCAAAAACTAAAATCCAAAAGTAACTGTTGATCTTAGACTGTGTGTGTGTGTATGTATTCAGCAAAAAGGTAAAAGAAAAAAATAATAAATTTGGTTAATAATACCTGAATAATTTTACTCTTAATAGAAGTAAGAAAAATTGTTCAATCATATTCAACAAAATAAGCAGTCATTAAAAGAAAGTTAAACATTCCAGAAAAATGTGCAAAGAGCATGAGAAGGCCAGGCAAACTCACAAAAGAGCAAGTATTCTTGACTAATAAACACTTTTTAAAAAAATCTTAAAAATCACAAAATATTGAAATTAAAAATTGGCAAAGATTAACTACTGTAAGAGACGCTGAAGAAATAGAAGGAATGAGCCCGTTAAATTGTTAGCGACCTAAGAAGAAATCTGGGGGCAGATGCAGCTCCCTTTGACTGAGAAGAATTGTCACTGTTCTTGCTCACATAAGAAATAAGCAAACAAAAATACCTACCATTTTTACATCAGCAAGAAAGCTGTGTCAAACACAGAAGCATGTTTTTAAGGAACTACGGCAGACACACATGAAGTATGATGCAATCATTAAAATGCTATAGAACAACATTGACATGGAAAAGCACTGCAGCATTTAAATAAGAAAAACTATTCAGGGGCCAGGCATGAATCCCAGCACTGGGGAGGCAGAGGCAGAGGCAGAGGCAGAGGCAGGTGGATCTCTGTGAGTTCAAAGCCAGCCTGGTCTACAGAGTGAGTTCCAGGACAACCAGGGCTGTTACACAGAGAAACCTTGTTTCAAAAAAAAAAAAAAATCAAAAAACAAAAAGGAGAAAAAAAGACGAAAGAAAGGAAAAAAAGAAAGGAAAAACAAGAAAAGAAAAGAGAATATTCAGGGGCTGGCCTAATGACTCAGCCGGCAAAGTTGACTGCCTCCAAGTCAGAAGACCTGAATTTGATCTTCAGGACCCTCAACGTGAAACTCGTGCAAGTTATGCTCTGGCTTTCACATTCATGTGCATGCACGTATGTATGTACACACAAATCTTTAGAAGTTAAGAATATTCAGGACCTGCATGATTCAAATTTTGGGTTTTTTTGTCAAAACATAGATGCAATATATATTCAAACATGTGTTGGGGAGAAGTAAAATGCTAGATGCCAACTTTTAAAATTGTTAGCACACTGTGAGCTGTGGATAGCAAACCCTGACTACATTGCTAGGGATGAGAGCCCATCCTGGGGTTCATCAGATGATTAAATGGAGAGCCCTGTTATCTCCAGAGAGATTATTCCAGTATGTCAGGGACAGCTGCACCCCCATGGTGTTACGCAGAAACAAACTCAGTGCCCATCAATTGATGAGGGACTAAAGGAAATGCGACTCGTCCATACATATTAATGCTATTCAATCACATATAAAAAATTCTATCATTTATGACAACATGGATGGAGCTAGTAATCATCAAGGAATAAGCCAGGTGTTGAAATCCAGAGATGGTTTGACCTTGTAGATGGAACATGGGAGAGACCTCATAGATGTTAGAGAGTAGAATGATGGTTACCAGTGCTGGGGCAACAAGGAAGGGGCCGGAAACCTGGTAGGTCAATGGGAACTAAGTCATTGTAGACTGAGTAACAAGTTCTGGTGTGGTTCATGAGACACTTTGGATGGTGGTAGACTATACAGTTCCCAGAAGCTAGGAGAAATGGTTTTGAATGGTCTCCTCAGAAAGAAAGGTCCAAGGCTTGAGTAGATACATATGTGCAGGCTGGAGAGACGGTTCATCAGAAAAGGACTTTCCATGCAAGCCTGTGGACCTGAACTGGATTTCTAAGACCCACTGAGAAAGCCTGAGGCAGGCATACACGTCTTTAATCCCAGCATTTGACAGTGACATGGGGAGTCTCCCAGAAGCTCACAGGCCAGCTGGTCTGGAGCATTCACCAAGGCTCAACAATAGAGATCCCTGCCTCAGCAAGGCAGGTGGAGAGAACCAACTGCCCGAAGCTGTCCTCTGATCTCCATGTGTGCACCACGGCACCTCCTAAACATGCAGTAAAACATCTAAGTGATCCTCACATGGATCTAGATATTACTCAATGAACACGTATACAAAAACATCACACAGCACTCCACAAATCTTTGCAATTTATGCATCAATTTAAAAATAAAGTTTAAAAAAAATGGTGGCACTGGATGGTGGAATTACAAATGAATTTACCTTCTTATTGGTTTTTTATATTTGCTAAATTTCTACAAGGGAAAAAATGGGTTGTAAAGCAGAATCCTGTCTTTCTATGATTAGTATATGCCTAAAAACATAAAGAAGCCTGTCACTTTAAAGAGAATACTTTGGTTCACCTACAACAGAAAGGACAGGACATACATTTTCAGCTTAAAAAGTAAAATAATTATTTCCTTGTATATGTTGTAGTAGGAAGTCAGTGGGGTGATTACCAGGGCACTAATTTTAAATTTCCCCCTGCTAAACAAAAAGAATTCATAACACTTTTCTGTAATACCAGAGGTTTGAAAGAATTCTCACTGGGTCAAGCAATTAGTAATAAAGGTGACAAACCCACAGTAAAAGCGGTGGAAAGATATTGACGTATCTTGAGGCAGGCCTCTGCTGAGTTCTTTGAACTGAAAGCAAAGAATGGATTTTTCTGTGTGTGACTCAGTTTCCAAATGGACCGTTAACACATGAAAAATGAAAGCTGTGCCTCCCCCGGGAAGTCACAGTATGTCCCTCCCCCGAAGCACAGCCTTGAGTACATCAGGAGCACCTGGTATGTCTCACCACAGAGGCCACTACTGGGAGCTTGAAGGTCCTTGCTCCCTCCCACAGACAAGCACTAAGGAAACTGGAATGTCAAAAGGCAGGACTGTCTTTTCAGTGGAAGAGATGTAGAACTTGGTTTTCCACCCAGAAGCCTGGGGACAAAGGTAGTTAATAACCTAGTGATTTATGGTATCTGTTGGGTGAGGCCATACCAAGATCCCACAGGCAGGATTGGAGGTGGCTAATAGTCTAGATGACCTTTGCATGATCTGTACTGCCAGGGGCTCTCCCAGACTCCCACACCCAGGACAAGAGGTGGCTAAACAGCCCAGATGACTTCTACGCTATCTGTATGACCTAGACCACTCCGGATCCTTCTCTAGCCCTTAAGATAAAACATGTAGCCTCTCTGTAGAACCCATCTTCATGGAAGAAGGCACACACTTTGCAAAGAGTTGCTTTGGGGTAATCACGCCTCCTTGTGCACAAGGGATTGTGTTACACAAGGAGACTTTTTTCAAACTTGCACCATACTTAAATATGCCTAAAATAAACTCCTCAGGATCAGGGTAGTTTGAATCTGGCTAACTAAGGCATGTTGAGCCCGTTTTCCTTCTTGCCTCATGCAGACTGGCACTCTGCTGGCCTTGGGGGTCACAGAGACCCCCATAGTCACAAATGAAATGACATCACGGCAAGGGCAGCTCTGGAATCATAAGAACCTCCTAACAGGGTCTATAGCTGGGAGAGTGGTCAAGGTGTTGACAGACTGTGCGGACCTGGGAAAGTTTCGCCTGCTCCTGGATTAGTTGTGTGGTAAAAAGCTAGATGGTGGGGAGCAAAGAGGGGATGTGATCTAGAAGGCTCAGGAGGATCGCTGTTGATAACAGACTAAAGGGGCTGGGGCAGTTAACCTGAGCCAACACCAACATCAGCACTGACTCCCGTAGGGTCACACAGTCTCTGTGTCATAGCCCTCAGTGGCCTGTCTGTCTTGAGGAAGGGCAGAAATCTCTCCTGTCTGGAATCTCTTTAGACTGTGGAAATGTAGTGTTTGCACTTACATCTGATGCCAGCAACCACTAGCCTACTCTTAGCAAGCTTATGCTATCCTTGCGATCCATTCTGTGTGCCTGGAGATGTTGATGCCACAGTGCCTGTGGTGGAGGTCAGTGGACAATTGGTGGAAGCTGGGTCTCTATTTTGCCATGTGGTCCACATGTGTGAATGACAAATTGAAGATTCTCTTTTCTCCTTGTGAGCTGAGGGGATTGAACTCAGGTCTTCAGGTTAGGTGGGGAGTGCCTTTACCTGCAGAAGGACCTGTTTATTTAGGTTTTTAAAAGTGAAGTTCCAGGCGGTGGTGATACACACCTTTAGTCCCAGTACTTTGGAGGCAGAGGCAGGTGATCTCTGTGAGTTTGAGGCCAGCCTGGTCTACAGAGTGAGTTCCAGGACAACCAGAACTGTTTCACAGAGAAACCCTGTCTTGAAAAAACAAAAACAAACAAAAAAAAATGTGAAGCTACTTTTAAAAACTTAAACAAATCATACCTAGATGATTTGATCTGGCCTGACCTTCAATTGATTACATTTTAAATGGTAGTTTGTGCTATTATGCATAAAGACTGGCTATTAAACGTGTGTATATTTAGAATCATTGCTGTACTACTGTGTATATCCTCCACTCTGAGACACATTGTTCTAGATAAAAAGAATCTGGCATGGCAGAAGTGCCAAGGGAGAGGTCACCCTGAGCCCCACTGTGGCTGTGGGACCAATAGCAGAAGCGTGGCTCTGTGAGGTCACCTGAAGCACTGCAACCGAAGTCCCCGGGCGAAGCAGCCAGCTTGGTATTCTTTCCCATCCATGACTGAGGGGACCGTCTCTGTGTCCTCCACTATGACAGCCATCTCACTGTCTCGCTTCCCCAGCATGCTCCGGTCATTGATGTTGGCAGAACCTAAACGGAGAAACAACAGAAGTAGACAACTTCTCCTAACAGCCACTGCCAATGGCTGACCCTTGCCCATGCTTCCTTACTCTCAACACCCCAATTTTGTCAAAGATATCTAGGGAAGATGTCATTTAGAGAGGTAGGGGCCTCCTCTGGATTAGCCCAAGCAAGACCTTTGGTCATTCTAAAGCAGCCTAGAATCATAATGTCACCATCTTTATCAGTGATTCGATTAGGAGATGGCCTTGACATGGTTCTAGACACGTCAAGCTTCCAAGGGGCTTCTGAGAAAGCAGAACTTTATACCATCCCTCCATCCTTTAGATATTGATGTTAGAAGATTCATCTACAGCCGGCTTTCAAACATGAGGGCTGAGCCAACAAGAATGCTCACAGGTTTGAGAGATGGCTTAGCAGATACTGATGTTTCCTGCTCTTGCTGGGCATCCAAGTTCCTTCCCAGCACCTGTGTCAAGTAGCTCAGAACATTCTGTAACTCTAGATTCAGAGGACCTTATGCCTTCTTCCGGCTCCAGGGACACATAAATGAAAATGATTATTTAAAAATCCCTACAAAATATTGTGGAACAAAACTAACTAGAAGCTGGGCGGTGGTGGTGCACGCCTTTAATCCCAGCACTTGGGAGACAGAGGCAGGCAGATCTCTGTGAGTTTAAGGCAGCAAATTCTAGGACAGCCAAGAACAGCTAAGGCTACATAGAGAAACCCTGTCTCAAGAAGAAAAAAAAAAAAAAAAACCTTTAACTAAGAAAAGATGTGTTACATTTGTTTAACTATGTAAAGATGTGTTGCTGTTTACCTTGCCTGACTAAGTAGCACCTGATTGGCAAAAAAAAAAAAAAAAAAAAGCTGAATGGCCAATAGCTAGGGCTGGGTGGGGGTGGCAGACAAAATAAGAGAGGAGAGACAAGGAAAGAATGAGGGAGAAAGTGAGGGAGATGAGTAGGGTTAGCCAGGCAGCCAGACACAGAGTAGGACACACAGAAGGAAAGAAAAGTAAAAGGCCCAGAGACAAAACAAAAATGAAGAGAAACAGATTAAATTAAGATATAAGAGCTAGTGGGACAAGCATAAGGCTGAACATTCATAACTAATATTAAATCTCCATGTTATGTTATAATTTGGGGGCTGGCAGTCCAAGAAAGCCTGTTACAACAAAATCCGGAAGACTCTAAACTAGTTAACGCTGGAGCTTTCTTGTTTATGAAACAATGTATCCTTATTGTTTCACACACTTCCGGTTTCTACCTGCATCTCAAAGGAAGCTGGCTAACTCATGAAGGAGAGTTCAAAGAAAACTGGCACATCAACTGGCTCAGTACAGAAGTTGGATTTTTGTTCTTGTTTTAAAAAAAAACAAGAACAAAAACCAGAACAGTCTTTCTAGTCTTCAGGTTGCACAAGGAATATTAAATGCCAGGCATGCGTTCCCAGTCAGTGTCTAATCTGAGTTACAGTCTGCCCTCGATGTCTGCAGCTCTCCACCTCCGCTTGCGTGGCAGGCTGTAGCCTTGGTATCACCGTCCCTCTATTTTGAAACCTCAGTTGGGGCAGTAGTGCTTTTAATGGCAGCACTCCGGAGGCAGAGGCAGACAGACTTCTGTGAGTTCGAGGCCAGCCTGGTCTAGAAATAAAACCTCAATTCCCTAAGGATGTTGACTTCCCCTTGGCAAGGATGAGTCTTTTATTTCAGATGTGTACAGTGCACTCCTTCTTATTGCCTGATTGCTCACAATAGATTAATGTGGGTCGTGGAAAGTCATGCATCTGCACTAATTAGCTTTAGCATTACACCATGAGGTTTGCCAGCTTTTTTCAGTTAAAATATAATCACACGATTTCCCCTCTTCTCCTTTCTTCTTCCAGCCCTTCCATGCCCCTTATTGTCTTTTCTCAAATTTATGTCCTCTTTTTAATTGTTATAGATGCACATAAATGTAACAATAATGATACTGTTATATGTATAAATGCACAAGTACAGCCTGCCTAGTCCATTTAGTGTGACTTGAATGTATATGGTCCTGAGGCTGACCTTTGGTTCTGGGTAATTAAATGGGGGGTTCATCCCTTGAGACCCTTTCTCCCACCATCCGCATTCCTTAGTGGCCTGCAGCTCTTTGTTCAGGGGTGGAACCTTCCTCGTTCCGCATTAGTTGTTGTACTTGCTCAGATCTTTAGCCAGTCATGTTGGTGCAACCAGGGCTGCAGGTGGGGAGAATTTGCTAGAATGTGGCATTTGTATCCCTCTGTCTAGCTTAAGCATTCCTTCCTAGGTGCATGAAGGGAACTCCCTGTGTTTCTTTGAGACTTCACACTCTTCCTGCTCCAAGCAGATACCACTCAGGGACTGGGTCTGCAGGATTGGGTGGTGCTTCTCTAGCCAAGATCAGAACCCTGTGGGTGGGAGCCAGACCGGAACCTCCACATATGTATCTATTAGCCCCAAATCCATCCATCCCATTGCAGCAGCCCTGAACTCCCAAGGGCGGGAGTATACTCCTGGCATTGTGAGCTGAAATGTTAGAGACAGGAGTAGGTGTTGTCTGTACAAGCCAGAGAAACAGGCCTGGCAGGAATGCAAGATTTTGTGTCTCTCATCCTGACTACTAGACTGGAGAAACAATGGATGCCAAAGAAATGGGAATTCCCCCCAGAAATCCCATGCTGGGAGAAAAAAAAAAAAAAGAGTGGGGCAGACAGGAACCTGTCTCCTGGCAAGAGGTTTCACAGTTGTAACAACTTAGCAGAGGACCTCACAGCAGGAGAGTGAAGCCCACAGTGATGGGTTAGTGCTGGGCAGGACTGCACTGGCGTCCTGGAGGGCACTGCTCAGATGGCCATAATTTTAGCTCTCCATTCAAACCTCACAGTCTTAGTGAAAAACCCTGAAGACAAATGTGGGGGCTTCATTGGGTCTCTTTACCCTCTTTTCCCAAGATGGCCACATTGAAGAATCTCCTTTATTTTTTTCTGTTTTCCATTATTGCCTTGCTGAAGATGTGTGGCTTGGGACATAGGCTGTGATAAAATGAGGACTCAGTTCATGTCCCCAGAACCCATGTAAATGCTGGGCAGGCATGACGGTCCACCTGCGATCCAGTGTAAGGTAGGCAGAGATGGTGATTTCTGGAGCAGGCTCACTAGCTAGTGTTGGATTTTCTTCTACTCTGGCCCCATGCTGGGAGCCAAAAATGTCTGCTTTTTATTCTTTTCTTTTACTCTTAGTTCTTTTGGAGGGCATGCAACCCAGCTCCCAAATAAATCACACGTGGATACTTATTCTTTCTTAGCTTGGCCTGTTTCTTGCCATCTTAAGTTAACCCGTCTACTTTCTGGCTGGTGAGTGAGAACTGTATTCTGTCAATCATATTTCAAATAAACGCTGATTGGCCAGGCAGGAAGTATAGGTGGAAAAACCAGACAGAAGTAGAAATGATACAATGAGAACAGGAGAATTCTGGGAAGGAGGAAGTTGATTCCCCCCAGTCCTGTGCAGACTACTGAGGAAGCAGGATGTGACCTGTCAGCTGAAAAAGGTACTGAGCCATATGGCTAAAATAGATCAGAATAATGGGTTAATATAAACTACAAGAGCTAATAGGTATCCTGAGCTAATGGGCCAAACAGCGTTTATAACTCATAGAGATCTCTGTGTGATTTTCTTTGGGGCTTTCTGGCTGTGGGGTACTGGGCAGGACAGAAACCCCAACAAGCAGGCCCAGCTCATGTTACAAATGGCGCCCACGTGGATAACTGTATCCAAAGAAAGCCTGAGAAAGCTTGGTAAAGAGTAGAGTAAAGCTTTTGGTTTTCAGCCATATCAGGAAAAAAGCTGTGCTGTTTTAAAATGCCAGCTTTCTGGGCAGTCCTTCCAGGGAAAACTCTGACTCTTTCAAGCAGGCTGTCCTGACTATGGAGTTATGGATACACTGTTGCAGCTTGCTTCCTGGCAAGGACCTTGAACCGCCATAGGAGCTTTTGAGTATTGTTTATGGACACAATGTTGCAGCTTGCTTTCTGGAAAGGACCTTGAAACACCATAGAATTGTGGCAAAAAAACGGCTACAGCTGCTTCCTCCACCATGAGGGTGGAATTTCATAAAGCTAAGGAATGGGCTGGATCTAGTAGTCAAAGCCACTGCTTTAATCCTCTCCATATTCCTTAGCAAATTAAAGACACATGTGGTCAGAAAAAGAGAGATATACAGTAAAGAGAGATTCAAACAGGAAGAAAACCTCTAAGTGGTTTATACAGTGTATTAAAAATATATACAGGTTAAAGGTTAAAGTTCTCAAAGTAAAAAAAAAAGAAAAGAAAAGAAAGAGAGTAGCTGGTTTTGGTGGTGCAGGGTGCAGGTCAGTAGGATTTGCCTGGGAGGCAGAGACAGACAGATCTCTGTAAGTTCAAGGATAGCCTGGTTTACAGAGAGAGAGTTCTAGGACAAAGACACACAGAGAACCTGTCTCAAAAAGCCAAAAGTTAAAAGTAAAAATAAAAGAAATAGAGATTAAAATAAAGCCACATAAAGATGTAAAATACACAGAGAATCTTGATACTGTATGCTATTATGCTCTCTTTAAATTGTTTGAATGCTGAGGAAGGAGCAATAGCTACTAAAAGATATTTGCTTATAAATGCTGCAGAATTAATCCAAGATAGGTATTTTGAAAATAGCTTGACTTCAAAATTGAAGTCAAAAGGTATGTTACTTTGGAGAAAAGATTTTGCTTTTGTTTCCATAGAAAATGAGAGGCTGTGGATTTGTTCAGAGTTAAGAAAAATCAGCTTTGATCAAGGAAGACCACCTGAGAAATCTCCAGCAGGAATAGATGGCCCAAATGTCTGAGTTCTTCATCCAGAACCAGTTCAAGACTGCTGCCTGAGATGATCAAGACTCAGGATACTTCAGTCAGGACTGGATCATAACTCTAAATTTTCTTTAAGTCCCCATAAGATTATCAGCGCCCCCAACCAGATGAAAGTAGCCTGGAATACTACGCCCACATTCCCCAAAAATGGACTATGGATATTTTCCTTTTTTTTTTTTTTTTAAAGAGGGGGAAGTGGTGCCGTAGAATTGTCTGTAATCTGTCGATCATGTTTTAAATAAAAGCTGATTGGCCAGGCAGGAAGTATAAGTGGGAAAACCATACAAGAAGTAGAAATGATACAATGAGAACAGGAGAATTCTGGGAAGGAGGAAGTTGATTCCTCCCAGTCCTGCACAGATCACGAGGAAGCAGAATGTGACCCGCCAGCTGAAAAAGGTACTGAGCCATATGGCTAAAATAGATCAGAATAATGAGTTAATAAAAGTCATAAGAGCTAATAAGAAGCCTCAGCTAATGATCCAATCAGTTTATAACCTAATGTAGACTTTGTGTGATTTTCTTTGGGGCTTGTCGGCTGTGGGGAAATGGGCAAGGCAGAAACCCCAACAAGCCGGCCCCATTCATGTTACATCTGGCTTTGGACTTTTTCCTTTTCTTCTTTTTATTTTACTTTCACCCTTACTCTGTGGTTGGCTATATGGCTGGGGAGCTGGCCCCTGATGGCCTCCTCTCCTTGTTCTTTCTTCATTTCTTCTATTTCTTCTCTCTACCTGCCAATCCTGCCTATCCTTTCTCCTGCCTCGCTATCAGCCATTCAGCTCTTTATTAGACCATCAGGTGATTTAGACAGGTGAAGTAACACATCTTTACATTGTTAAACAAATGTTCCAGAGCATAAACAAATGTAACACACTTTAAAATAATATTCTACAATGAGCTAGGCTCCAAGGAAGCAGAGGACCCCGCATCAACATACGAGGTGGAAAGTGACACACAGTCAAGACACATATGTGATCCTTCACACACACAGACACTCATACTCAGATCTTAGACAGACTTAATACTGACAAAGAAATTCTGATAAGTGCAAATTTTATCTCCAGTCTTGCTGTTAAACATTCCTATGTTCTGAAAATCAAATTCAGAAAAGGAGTCGCAGAATTGGGGCATTCCTCATTTCTACATAAGACGAAGAGGAAGGAGGAATCTGGGGTACATGGAATGGACTCAGGTTCTGGGTGCCTTTTGAAGAACACAGAGCATAGTGAGGAGACTTCTGACCCTTCAGAGTTTGCATCACTGATAGTGAATATGCACTGTGTCTGTGCACTAACTAATATGGAACTGACTTGCTTTTATTAAGTCATTGCCTAGATCACTTTAAAACCATTTCTGCGTCTGTTATAGGAAACTGGGCATTTTCAATATACAGCAAAATGCAAGAGAGTATAAGAAAACAAACATCAAAACAATGATAAACCACCACTGAATCTATCACCTAGGCCAGGACAACAGGACCCCTCCCCAAACCTCTTCAGTGCCTTCTCGCATGTGCCCTTCCCTCCCCAAGGAAGGCTTGATGGTGCTCTCCATGTTTATCAGGCTGTGCCAGTCTGGGTCTTTTGAAGAACTATTACCGTGCCGTTCCTATATGAACAAACACGAGTGTCTTCTATATATGGCCCTGGGTGTTCTCTCCTGGCACTGCTATAAATTCCCCTACCAGCTTCCTAGGAGATTTGCCATTCTTCATTTGAAGGTGTTTCTTGCGGGTTTTAAAATTTTTATTATGTGGTGCATATGTGTACATGTGGTCTGGGGGGGGGGGCATGTATATGTGTGACGGGTGTCCACTGAGGCCAGATGCATCAGATCTCCTGGAAGTGCAGTTACTGAGAGCTGTTCCATGTGTGTGCTGAAACTGAACCCAGGTCCTCTGCAAGAGCAGCATTCACCATCAGCCGCAGAGCCACTTCTACAACTGTTCCTTATGTGTTTTGAAAATTAAATGTTTTGTGAATATCTTCCTTAACATTTGTGACTTTTTATTCCCTTTACATTATGATTATTACTTTCAAACAAGTTAATTTCTATTTTCTCATCAGCAGAAAATATCCCAAGAACCAAAAGAAAAGAAATAGGAAAAATGATTTGGTGAAAAGGAAGGAGGATGTGAAGGAGCAAGCTGATGGGCACCACACTGAGGGCACTCCTGTGCTGTGGGACAATGGTCTGTATACTGTCAATTATATTTTAAATAAGCACTGATTGGCCAGTAGCCAGACAGGAAGTAGAGGTAGGGCAAGGAGAACAGGAGAATTCAGGGAGAGGATGCAGTATGTGGCTGTGACCCAACCACAGAAGAAACAAGAGGTGACTGACTGCCTCACCAAATGAGGTACCGAGCCACGTGGCTAACATAGACAAGAATAATGGACTAATATAAGTTATAAGAGTTAATAAGAAGTCTGAGCTACTAAGCCAATCAGTGTGTAACTAATGGAGAGCTCTGTGTGATTTCTTTGGGACTTAACAACTGTGGGAACCAGGCAGGACAAAAACCACAGACAAAACTCCTGAGAATTGATGAAGGAAATTGTGACGGAGCAGGTGGCTGTGCAGGGAGCAGCTGAAGGACACTGCGGGAGCACAGGCTCTGCCCTGCCTACTGCTGAAGAACCTCCAAAGGGACTTAAAGGAGGTGGTTGGTGAGCAGACTGAAAACTTTCAAATCCCTCATCCTAAAGAGGAGCCACAATCCACCCGAGCCACTAAGGAGCCGTGGGCCTAAAGGTAAGTCCCTCTACCTGGAGAGGACTGTGTTTGATCCCAAGGGACCGATGCACCTGCAGGCCTGTGTCCACCGCACTGGGGGAGACAGGTCCCAGAGAAGCGCCCAGCCTTGAACATGTCTGTGTTCTCAGTTCCAGGATTACACTGGGGAATCAACCGAGGCCTCAGCGTAAACAAACTTAAGAAAGCAACAAATTGGAAATGAATATGCTTTTAACAAAAAAGAGGGCAGTTCTTTGCAATCGTAGAGAAAATAAAAATAGCAAATCGGAGAGTGGTTACAGTTGAAAAGAAAGGAACAGCCCTGTGAGATATGCAAACAAAAGTGTATAAACAAAGATAGAACTGGAAATTATGTAATAAAAGTATGCTAAGATCTAAAAAAAACAAAAGATATTAGCTTACATGGTTCAGATAAACAACTCACATGACTGAAATAAAACCACACTGCACGTCAGCAGGTTTAGACTATAGCGTTTCATGAAGAACTATGGCTATTCCTTTCTCTTGTTTTATATTAAATGTTTCAGATGTCTGTGCATATTTGTGATTTTTCTATTTTTTCTTTTATTGAAAATAGTCCTCTTACATACATATATTCTAATAATATTCTTCTTCACCCAACTCCTCCCACCAAAATCCATACCCGACCTCTGATTTGAAGACAAACAGACATTTAAAAACTAACAATAAAATAAGATAAAGCGAAACCAAATGAAGTAGGACAGAAGCCAAAGAAAAAGCTCAAGAAACGTGCACAGATGCAGAGACACACGTTTACACATGGAGAAACCACAAAACCAAAACCTGTAAAATATAGAAAAAGGAACCAGAAGCTAAAATAAAAGTCCTGACAAAGCATGAGACAAAGCGCCTCCTGATGTGCTGGCCATCTACTAGGTGCCCAGTGAGACTCTGCCAGAGAAAACTAATTGCTCTGGGCTAGGGCTGTGGGCTTGTGTTCACTTTCTCTTTCAGTGCTGGGACCCAGCTGGCTCAGACCTGCACAGGCCAGCGCATGCTGCCAGTGTCTCTGTGCACTCACGTGTATCAGTCCTGTGGAGTCTGGAAATCACTGTGTCCTTGTGTCCTCCGTCCCCATTGACCCTTAACTATCTTTCAACCTCCTCTTCTGCAGGGGTCCCTGAGCCTAGAGGGAGGGGCCTGATGGAGACATCCCAATTAAGACTGAGTGTTTTAGTGTCTCTCATTGTCTGCACATTGTCCAGCTGCAGGAGGGAGTTTATAGCAAAATGTCACTAGGTGTCATTTTACTGCCATGGTCATTTATCAGAACAGTTGTATTTATCATCAGATGTTTCTCTCCTGACCGCCTGTTCCCAAATACCCACTGGTCACTTCCCAAATAACTGACTCAGAGACTTAATATTACTTATAAATGCTCAACCATTAGCTCAGGCTTATTACTAACTAGCGCTTATATTTTAAGTTGACCCATATGCCTTATTTATGCTCTGCCATGTGGCAGTACTGTTATTAGCATGACATGTTCATCTCCTGCTCTGCCTGCATCTGGCTGGCAACTGGTCAATCAGTGTTTTATTAAACCAATTCGAGTGACAAATCTTTACAGTTTGTTCCACAGCGAGTATGTGGTTTTGCCCTAACTCCTATCTAGTCTTAGGTTCTTGGCTCCTCAAGCAGCCTTGGATATGCTTCTTTCTCATGGAGTGGGCCTTAAATCCAATCAGATATTAGTTGGTTATTCCCACATGCTTTATGTCACTGGTGCTTGCCTTTTTCCTCTGGCAGCATGCAGAGTACCTTCCAGTACCATGAACACTAGTCCATAGGGCTGAAGGCTCTAGGAAGGCACCAACTTGACTTTTCCTTGTTCAAGGAGTTGTGTAGTTGTTATGTTCAGCAAAAGGGCTTTATTATCAGTTTGTAGAGACCAATCAACAGCCTTGGCAATAGCCTGGGTTGTTTGAGGGTTCTCATGGGCCAAAAAAAATCAACTAAAAGTAACTTATTCCCAAAACTAGAGGCTTCATTTGATGGTGAGAGATGCCCGGTTGGGGTTCCATTTTCCCCATTATTTGGATTTTCAATCAGATCACCTTCATATGTGAACAAATTTTGGAAACTTTCTAGTGTATTAGGTTTCCATAGTATCCCTCAAATGGCCCTAGTTTTAGGTGTCCCTCCCTGTATTCCTTCCATCTCCATCTCTTTCTTCCCTCCTCATTTACTCCTCATTCTAGTCCCCCACCTTGTCCATCCATAATGATGTATTTATTTTATGATCTTTCCTTTCCTCGGGAGATCCATCCCTGCCCTCTAGCCCTTTACTCTGTACCTAACTTCCATGGTTATATGAATTGTAGCCTGCTTATTGAAGACTTAACAGCTAACATTCACTTATAAGTGAATACACATTATTATCTTTTCGGATCTGGGCTACCTCACTCAGGATGATTTTTTTTCATCTCCATCCATTTATCTGGTTTTATGTTGAGGTCTTTGATCTATTTGGAGTCATGTTTTGTTCAGTGTAATAAGTCTCTATAGAGCAATGATTCTCAAGCTTCCTAGTGATATGACCTCATACTGTGATGACTCCTCCCCTTAACTATAAAATTATTTTCGTTGCTACGTCACAATTGTAATTTTGCTACTGTTATGAATCATAATATAAACATTTGTGTTGTCTCATTGTCTTAGTGACACCAGTGAAAGGTTGTTCATCTCTGGGGGTTGTGACCCACAAGTTGAGATCAACTGCTGTGGTTCTCACAATCTTACCTGTGCTGTGACCCTTTAATACCTCATGCTGTGGTGACCCCTCCCCTCGACCATAAAATTATTTTCATTGCTACTTCACAATTGCAATTTTGCTGTTTAAATCATAATGTAAATATCTGTGTTTTCTGATTGTTTTAAATGACACCTGTAAGAGAGTTGTTCAAACCTGGGGACTGTGATCCACAAGTTGAGAACCATTGCTTTTGAGTAACGGACATTGGGATAGGATGCTTTCTTAAAAAACTGTTGGGCACAAATATTAAAAGAATCAATTTCTCTAGTCTTTATCCCTATGTATATATATATATATGTATATATATATATATATACAGATATTCAAGCTATTTTTACATGTATATTCATACATGTATGAATCTATACACATATATGTACACTGATCTGTGTATATTTTCTTGCTTCAGAATTACCCTTTTCCCAAAGAATATTCCAGATAAGGCATCTCATTTCTGCTAGTTATGAGACTTTTTTTTTTATTTTCTCAGTGAGGCTAGAGATGAAAAGGGCATATAATTGTCAAAAAAGTGTCAAAATACTTCATGGCATTTAGCTTCTTGAAGACTAGGGAATTAATACAGCTGAGAAGCAATGTTTTGTTTAAAACAGATGAGCAGAGTTCTTAGCAGTTTCATGTACCATCTCTACTGGTAACAAAGTTCACACACGCACAGACACGCACACATAGACATGCACGCAGGCACGTACACACCGACCACTCAGTTTTCAGAGCGATTATATGCTGGCTAGTTTTATGTCACCATGACACGAGGTAGAGTCATCTGAAAGGAGGGACCTCGATTGAGAAAACGACCCCATAAAATCTGGTTGTAGTGAGTTTTCTTGGTTAGTGATTGATGGGAAGGCCCAGTCCATTATAGGTGGTGGTCCTGGGTCTGGGCATCTAGTCCTGGGATCTATAAGAAAGGAGGCTGAGCAAGCCATGTTGAGCAATTCAGGAAGCAGGCAGCACTCCTCCATGGCCTCTGAATCAGCTCCTGCCTTCAAGTTCCTGCCCTGTTTGAGTTCCTATACTGGCTTCCTTCAGTGATAGACTACAATGTGGAAGTTTAAGCCAAATAAACCCTTTCCTTCCCAACTTGGTTATGGTGTTTCATCACAGCAATAGAAACACTAGCTAGGGTGGGTTATTAATTTTCTGTATCTCATCCACTTTTCCAGTAATTCATGTGACAATATTAAATGAAAAACAGTCCAATGATGTTAACGCAGGATGTTCAGTGTGTCTGAAACCGAAGGAAGCTGGATGTCCACCCCTCTGTCCCAGAAGTTCCAATCCAGCATGTGCATGCCCCTCTCCTGAACCAGTGAGAGAAGGTAGCATATAGAAGTGCACCTTGTATGATTCGAGAAGGACCTTGATCTTAAAACAGGGCTATACCATTTCACTAAAACACAATGCTTTCTCTACCTCCACCCATATCAGCAAAGCTGACAGTTCCACACTATGACTGAGAGTATTCAAAACATAAACATTAGAAAACATACTGGTATGTGCACCGACAGTAAGTCTTTAGCATCCTTCTGGCCTGATTGATCCCTGACCCTGGATCTGTAGAGGAGGTCAGATGATAAACACAGACCACACACATCATGCTTGAAATACTTTCCTTGCTGATTTCCTCTCCTCCCAACCCCAGAAATCTAGGCACTTGGACTCAAATAAAAATAAGGGAGTAATAATGAATTAATAAAATGAGGGCTAGTGCCATGGCTCAGCACTTGCTGCCAAGACTACAGATTGGAGTTCGATCCCCAGGACCCTCTTGGTGGAAACTCATTTAAGCTGGCCTCTGACTTCCACACAAAAATGCCTAGCATGCACAACGTCAATCATCCAAACAACCAAACAAAAAGTAAACATTTTTAAAAGGATCCGTGAGATCAGGCAGATGAATGGCTGTGTGGCCTCAGCCCCGCTTTAAACACTGTGACATGCACAAAGTCCCGCCATTGTTCTAGATCTCTGGTTCTGTATAGAGTAAAAATCAAAGGCAACAAAACACAGGTCAGCAAGGATGCAAAAGAAAACGACTGTCTCCGAAAGAGTTTGGGTGTTACATGACAAATCTCAACAGCCAAGGAAGCATGGGAAAGCAGGGCCAGTTGACAAGAAGCACGGCACAGCCCACACACTTACCAATAATAACCGTGTTGTCATCAGCAATGAGCAGCTTGCTGTGGACATAGATGAGCTCGGTGACCAGGTTCCCCTCCAGCTCTGCGTGTGTTCTCAGGCCACAAAACGATATGTAGTTTATCCACTGATTACCAACTGCAAATCAGAAAGAAAATGCGAAAATCAACATGACCATGTCCAACAAAGGCACACCAACGTTGACTAAATAATCTACCACTTTAAGCAGGTTATTTATATACAATCTATAATATCTTTGGCAAAATTTAACCAGGACATTTTTATGATGGAAGGAACTAATATTGATAACTGAATGAGTGTCCTAGTCTTATGAGGTTGCTGTGACACAACACCCAGAAGCCACTGTGGGGAGGAGAGGGTTTATGTGACTTATCCTTCCACGTCACAGTCCATCCCTAAGGGAGGTCGGGGCAGGAACTCAAGGCGGGCGCTTAAAGCAGCGACCAGAGGAACGATGCTTGCTAGCTCGCTCCCTGGCTTGTTTCCTGCTCAGGCTTAGCTCTTTTCCTATCTATCCCAGAAGCACCACCCAGGGTTGGTGCAGCCTACAGTGGACTGGGCTCACTACATCAATTACAGTAAAGGCCCCTCATAGATCCGTCCACAGGTCAACATGAGGTGAGCAACTCCTCAGTTAAGATTCCCTTCTTAGATGACTCTAGGCTATGTCACCAAAGCTGACTAGGACAGTAAGTACCATTAAAGAAAATAATACTTCAGTGTCTTCTGTCTTTGGCTGAGGCAATCTAGAAATGGACTCCGATCTGAGCATGTCACAATTTGGTGAGTTAAAGAGGAGTGGAGGCAGAAACGACAAAACAAGATCCCAGTGTCACAGCTGCACTGTCTCAAATGACACCTGTTGGCAGTTTAAGCGGGAGCACAAGGGCCTGTCAAGATCACTGAATGTAGCATAGTCAGCACTAGATGGCAGTTAAGTTGGCCGAGGGCATAGAAATGTTGCCAGTTACATAACCCTCCCCCAGGATGGGGAGGAGGGTTGGGAGCTGTTGGCTTCATGGCCTGGCTACTCACAGCAACTGTAGCTACCTGGACAGGAAGGGGACCTACCAGCATTCCGTTATAGGTGGAGGAAGGTCTCATGAGAGCTCTGTCTTCCCTGAAAAGCTACTGGCACTTACTGGTTGCTGGAGAAAGAGAAGCCATTTTCATCAGTGGTGTAGCCACTGCATAGTTGCCTATGTTCCTGCCAACAATGCTAATTAATTTCAATGAGTCACTAAAAATCTAATATGAAAGCAGGAATGGGATTGGTTGGGGAGGAGGAGATGAGCGAGGGTAATAAAAGGTGAAAACACATTATATACATGTATGCAATTGTCAAAACTCTCCCGTCCAGATCGCTAACATTAGGAAAAGGAAATGTGCTTTATTATGTTCGACACGGGGAGATCCTTGTGTGGAGCGAAAGGTACCAGGCTTGTTCTGTAAAATAGCTGCTCGCTCGTCTTGCCATGAGACAGGGACTGCATCCCGCATTCCACACCAAACTATAGTTAATACCATGGTCTGAGTGTTCACCACAAGGTTTCATGTCCCCTCCCTCACAGTTAGACTCAGAACAAAGGGAGAGGGGCCAAGCTGTCATGCTTTCAAACAGAAGGAAGATTGGAGACTGTGTCGTAGGAGGTTAGGAAATATAGTAACAGACCCAGCAGTAACTGATTTTTCTTTTGCTGAGCTTCTCATTTGTTACTTATTTTGTCTACTTTGCCATGGATGCTCTATTAAGTGCAGGTATCTTGGGAGGAAATCCATTCCTAAGTGCACAGGGAGTTCTTCCCTGAGAGATCACCTTCTCAGATGTACACAATGATCTCAGAGCCCTGGCTGCCAAAAGGGGCTGTGTCGGTATATTGGTGCTTCACATGTAAAAGACCTTTCTGCAAGGTCTAGAATCATTTAGCACTCACAAATTCCACACCCCACATGTTAATGTTACATTAGAACAATCTTTATGTCCCAGGTGTGTTTAACCTGCAGCCAGCAGGTTACATGAGCCCTAGGACAGCTATGAACAAGGCCCAACACAAAAATCAAAACCATACATAAAAACACTAGGGTTCTTTTTTTTTTTTTTGTAGTGAGGGACAATTTTTGTAACTTAATATCATATTTCTTGAGCATGAATTTTGCAGATGACTGGACCCAGCCTGGACCATTATTTCCTTTAGAAAACCTCCTCTGGCCAGGCAATGGTGGCACATGCCTGTAATTCCAGCACTCAGGAAGCAGAGGCAGGAGGATCTCTAAGTTCCAGGAAAGCCAGAGCTACAAGAAAAAAATCCTGTTTGGAATAAAAACAAAAAACAAACAAAAATCTCCTCTGATTCAAAAGAAGGGATTGTGTCCTCTTTGAAGTCCTTTATGTCCATAAAATTCTGGGAAAATATTTCTAAAATTCCTAATTTTTATAGTCTACATTTCTCTGTCACCATCACTGCGCTGCACGTCACCATCACTGCGCTGCACGTCACCATCACTGCGCTGCACGTCACCATCACTGTGTTGCACGACACCATCACTGTGTTGCACGTCACCATCACTGCACTGCATGTCACCATCACTGTGCTATGTGTCACCATCACTGTGTTGTGCATCATAAGTGCTGTGCTGCACAGCTTGACGTCATCATCATTACTCAAGGCCATGGTGCCTGAACTTTGGATTTCTCTCTATCATCTGGGCTTGTGACCCAGAGTATAACATTTTAAGATATAAAGCAGATTTTCAGTGGAACCATAGAGAAAAGCCTTTGCCAAAGCACATTTTTGTTTGTTTGTTTGTTTGTTTTTCGAGACAGGGTTTCTCTGTGGCTTTGGAGCCTGTCCTGGAACTAGCTCTGTAGATTTTTAAGCAGGGATTTTCCTATTAAAAGCTCCCAAGCTATGTTAAACAGAACTACTCAGTGTACACAGGTGTACACCTATTTCAGAGGACTTGCTAGAGGCATGTGGTTCCGTGGAGGATGGTTTGTGGAGGGGTTTAAGGTCCTGGGGAAGTTAAAAGGAGGACAGGAAGGGGAGAGAAGTGGAGTGCAATGGAGAAGGAAGAGACTGGAAAAGAGGGGAAGAGGTAAAATGCCAGCATATAGAAACACAGGATGAAAGGACAGATAGAGCCCAGAAATTGTCCTATCATGGTTCAGAGTGATGTCACCGTGGATAAAGGCTATTGCCTCACAAACCTGCATTCAATCCCTGGGACGCATGGAAAGGTGGAAGGAGAACTGACTCCTGAACGCGGTCCTCTGACTTCTCCATGTGAGGTGGGGCACGTGTCCTCCACCAGTAATAATGCAATGAATACGTTCTACTAAGATTCCGAAGTCTTTCAACATCGTTTTTAGCAGATGGGTTATATTGACTACTTGCCAGCGCATGGATTCTAAAATGTGCAATGCTGTCTGAGGCTCAGGTGTGCACCATTCCACAGCAGGCCTAGGGCCTATCGTCCAAGCGCTTGTCAATCAGGGATGCCCAACCCACAGTGCACACCACCTTCTCCTCTGCCTCACTCCAACAGTGCAGCTCAGAAAGTGGAAAATGCCCTGAAGAGAAAGCTCACAGTACAGATTCCAAAGGAAGAGGGGGAGGAAGAAGAAGGAAGATGGAAGGAGGAGAAGGGAGAAGGCAGGGAAAAGGAAGAAGGAGGAGAAGGAGAAGAAGAGCAAAAAGGAAAGAAAAAAGAAAGGGAGACAGGGTATGGGGGTGTGGGGTGAGGGGGAGGAGAGAGGAACAAGGCAAGAGAAAAAGTTCTTGCTAGGTGGTGTGGGCCTCCTACAGCTAGAATAATGGATAATCTCAATGTGACCTAGCAGATACAACCAGTGCGCACCTGTGACAGCAATGAACCCTGCCTCACACCTCTTGTGCTCCCACGAAGAAAGACAAGCAAAAACAAACTGGTGTTTTATTCTGTGAGGAAAACTGACTTCACAGGAAACAAGTGCTAATGTGATGTCCCCAAGCTACAGTGGGAACAACACAGAAAACAAAACACCATCGTGACAAAAGGGAAAGACAAGTCCTGGGGGTTCCTAGCTGAAGTGTCTTGGGATATGAGGCTCAGCAGACAACCCTCCAGGACCGTGGTTGACACTGCTGTCTGCACACCAGAAGGAAGTGGGCTCCACAAGCCCGCCACACGTTTACAAGGCAATTTTGGTAAAACAACAATGAAAACAAAAACAGAAAACCACCAAGAAGTATCACAGGCTTATTACTTAAAAGTGGAGTTTGGGGTATCTGTGTATGTATAATCCTGCTCAAATACCCCTGGTCACTAGTTTATTTGGCCCTAAAAAATTATAATTCAGAAAAATTATGAAAATGATAAGGAAAGGCTTTAAACTGGATCCTAGGTTTCCAGAATATAGTAGGTTCAGAGACTGGCTGGAACTGGAATCATTTTCAGGGAATTTCACTTCCTCACAGCCGGTTTTGTTATTCAGAATAACTGAGCTCTTGCCTCTGGGCACTGCAGTCCTCCACCCAATCAGAGAGCAGGCCACTGGGGCTCTAAAACCACCAGCACTAACAAGACAGAACCCAACACCAGGACCCTTTGCTTCAGAAAAGGTCACTCTGTAATTAATCTTTCCTCGCCCTGTTCAGAAAATGAACATTCCCCCACAGAGAGACCTTATTTTGACTTGTTCCCAGGGTGCTTAGAAATGTTCCCCTAAGCGGGCTTGCCATTGAAATTGTTTCTTGCGTTAAAATCCAATCTATTTCCTCTGAATGGCAAAGGCAAAAAAAAAAAAAAAAAAAAAGGGTCTGAGCCAAAGAAAGTGCTTTATATTAAGCTCAGGACGTTTTCACAGCTGAGAAAGGAAAGAATGAGCTTGCTTTGATTCCTGACTTGCCTATAACCTCACGTCACCTTCCAAACCCCCGTCAGACAGTGCAGGATGACTTTCTTATTCTTTTATCAATATGTCTTTTATAGACTGATTCGTCAACCCATAGAGATCAAGGTGACACTCTGGGACATCTGCTCTCCCCTGGGTACAATTAGGTGACTCCTGTGACTAGGTCTGAAGAGATTGTCAGCGAAAACTTCCTAAATACACAGCACTGATAGACATGTGTGTGCCTGTAAAAACACATGCAGGACAATGGTTCCCAACCTGTGGGCCACGACCCCTTTGGGGTTGCATAGCAAATAGCCTGCATATCAGATATTTACATTACAATTCATAATAATGACAAGTTATAGCTATGAAGTGACAACAAAAATAATTTTATGGTTGGGGGTCACCACAGCATAAGGAACTATATTAAAGGATCACAGGATTAGGAAGGCTGAGAACAGCTGCTATGGGGAACGTTAAACCCATTTATTTATTTATCTATCTATTTAATTGGGGGTGATAGAGTCTCACTACATAGCTCTGGCTCTCCTGGACCAAACTGGCTTTGAACTCACAGAGATCTGCCTGCTTCCCTCTGCCTCCCAAGTGCTGGGTTTAAAGTGCACATCACCACATCCAGCTACATGCTACAACCCTCCAAAAAGGTCATAAAAATCCATAGCTACTTCCATGGCATGGAATTTCCCTTTTTAACTGCACACTACTGGGCTGGGATTGTGGGTTCAGTGACTGGGTGCTTGCTCAGCAGGTATACAGTTCAATAGATGGTTGTGTGTGTGTGTGTGTGTGTGTGTGTGTTTGTTTATTTGTTTGAGACAGGGCCTCACTTTGTAGACCAGGCTATTTTGCAACTCCCAAGTGCTGGGATCAGAGTTGTGCACTGGCACACCTCACAGATTTTTTTGTTTTAGGCAGATTTTTTTTTTTTTTTTTTGAGATTCATCTTGCCTGCATCCCAAATTGTCCTTGAACAGGCTGTACGCCTAAGAATGACCTTGCGCTTCAGACCCTCCCTCTATTTTCTGGGTGCTCAGATTACAGCTGTGCACAACTTTACTTGGTTTATGTGGCTCTGGGATTGAACCTAGGGCTTTAAATACGCCAGCCAAGTCCTGTGCCAATTGATCTGCATTCCCAGGTCCAGTTCAGTAGATTTTTTAAAAAGTAGATTTGTGGTTTTGGCACACGCCTTTTATCCCAGCACTTGGGAGGCAGAGACAGGCAGGATCTCTGTGAGTTTGAGGCCAGTCTGGGCTACAGAGTGAGTTCCAGGACAGGCACCAAAGCTACACAGAGAAACCCTGTCTCAAAAAAACAAACAAAATGTATATTGACAAAGTTGTATAACCGTCACCAAATACTTAATTTTAAGGTATTTTTATACCCCCATGCCCATCTAATTGGTATCTGATCATAGCTACTCCCAGACCTTAGCAACCACTATAGAACTTTCTATTGATACAGATTTGCCTACTGAAGACATTCCATAAAAAGTGTAACCATACAGTACATGGCCTCTTGTGCCTGGCTTCTTTCAGTGAGCCCAGTACTTACATGGTCTGTTCATATTTTACCACAGACCATTTATTTAATTCTTTCTTATCATTTATCAACACTACCTCATCATTATGATGGACAAAGCATGACGGAACAGAATACCCAATGTGTTTTTCTGGCCTTTGTGTGTGTGCACACATGCTCATACAATTTATACATTGATCAGCTATTGAACATTACATGGTTTGCCTATTTTAACTATGAGCACACATGTGCAACTTTTGCATAGATGCATTTTCTATAAAGAGAATTTCTGGCACATATTGAACTCTGTCTAGCCTCTGAGGAACTACCGATCTGCTTTCAAAGGACACTGTAGCAATTGCATTCCCAACAGCAATGCGTGAGGGTTTGGGTTCCATTATTTGTACATCCTTGCCAATACCTGATTACTATTTTAGCCACCCTAGAGTGTGTGAAGTTGTATCTTATTGTGGTTTCATTTGGTTTTCTGCAATGGCTAATGATTTTGAGCCTATTTCATGTATTTATTAGTTATCTCTGTATCTTCTTTGAAATCAAATGTCTATTTAGTCTATTTAGATATTTTTAAAATGAGCTAACTTTGCTCATTACTGAGTTATAAGAATTTTTTTGCATAGTCTGGATAGTCCCTATTATATATGATGAGCAAACATTTTTCTCTCACTCTTTTTTCTTTTTCTCTCCTCCACTTAAGAATGTACAAGAACTGAAACAGTGAAAGGTGATACCTTGGTTTGTTTCCTTCCTCATCCACAGTTGTCTCATTATGGAACATGGTCATGGTATAGGTTGTAAGAAAGAACTATGAGCTCTTGGATCAGTAGGATTAACATAGTATAAATAGCTATCTTACCAAAATCCATCTACAGTTTCAAACACAATTCCCATCAAAATTCCAACACAATTCTTTACAGATCTTGAAATAACAATACTCAATTACATGGGCTGGAGAGATGGCTCAGTGGTTAAGAGCACTGGCTGCTCTTCCAGAGGTCCTGAGTTCAATTCCCAGCAACCACATGGTGGATCACAACCATCTGTACTGAGATCTGGTGCCCTCCTCTGGCGTGCGGGCATACATTGAGGCAGAATGTTGTAAACATGATAAATAAATAAATAAATAAATAAATAAATATCTTTAAAAAAACAATACTCAATTACATATGGAAAAACAAAAACCCCAGAATAGCCAAAACAATTCTGTATAATAAAAGAAATTGTGGAGGTATCACTATCCCTGGCTTCAAGCTCTACTACAAAGCTATAGTAATAAAAACAGCATGGTATTATCATAAAAACAGACACATTGATCAATGGAATCAAATTGAAGACCCAGACATAAATCCACATACCTATGGACACTTGATTTTGATAAAGAAGCCAAAACTATACAATGGAAAAAAGAAAGCATCTTCAACAAATGGTGCTAGCATAACGGGATGTCAACATGTAGAAGAATGCAAATAGATCCACATCTATCACCTTGCAGAAAACTTAAGTCCAAATAGATCAAAAACCTCAACATAAATTCTGTCACATTGAACCTGATAGAAAAGAAAGTGGAAAACAGCTTTGAACATATTGGCACAGGAGACAACTTCCTGAACAAAACACCAGTAGCACAGACACTAAGGTTGATAATAAATGGGACTTCGTAAAACTGAGATGCTTCTGAAAGGCAAAAACTCTGTCAATAGGACAACATGAGCCTACAGAATGGGAAAAAATCTTCACCAACCCCACATTTGACAGAGGGTTGGTCTCCAAAAGACATAAAGAACTCAAGAAACTAAACTAGACACAAAAAACTAAGTAATTCAATTTAAAAAAAAAAATAGGGTACAGACCTCTCAACAGAATAATCTCAAATTGCAGAGAAACACTTAAAGAAATGTTCAGCATCCTTGGCCATCAGGGAATGCAAATCAAAACGACTCTGAGATTCCATCTTTAACCTGTCAGAATGGCTAAGATCAAAAACACAGATGACAACTTATGCTGGAGAGGATGTAGAGCAAGGGGAACACTCCTCCACTGATTGTGGTAATGTAAACTTGGAAATCATATATCAGCTTCTCAGAAAAATAGGAATCAATCTACCTCAAGACCCAGCTATATTACTCTTGGTCATATACTCGAAGGCTGCTCAATCATGCTACAAAGAAACTTGTTCAACTATGTTCATAGCACCTTTATTTGTAATAGCCAGAACCTGGAAACAACCTAGATGCCCCTCAACTAAAAAAAGGATTAAAAAAAAAATGTGGTACATTATACAATGGAACATTACTTAGATGTTAAAAACAATGACATCAAGAAATTTTCAGGTAAATGGATGCATCTAGAAAAAAATAATCATCCTGAGTGAGGTAACCCAGACCCAGAAAGACAAACAAGGTATGCACTCACTCATAAGTGGACATTAGCTGTAAAGGATAACCACGCTACAATCCACAGACTCAAACAGGCAGGTAACAAGGAGAGTCCAAGAGGGATACACAGATCTCCTGGGAAGGGGAAATTGAGGAGATCTCCTGGGTGGATTGGGGTGGGTGGGGATGGGAACTTGAAGGATCAGGTTTGGGGATGGGCAGAGGGGTTTTATGAGGCAGGTAAAGAAACCTGATGCAAGGGAAACTCCCGTGAGTCTACAAGGTGGCCCCAGCTAATTCTCCTGGCAGCAAGGGATGCATAGTCTGAACACGTCATCCCCTGTGATGGGCTTGGTGACTACCCAGGTTGTCATCAGAGAGCCCTTCATCCAGTGACTGATGGAGGCAGAGGCAGAGACTCAAGGCCAAATACTGGGCCGAGCTTGGGGAGTTCTGCTGAGGAGAGGGAAGAGAGGTTGTAGGATCCAGAGGGATAGGGACATTTGAGGAAAATCCACAGAAACAACTAGCCTGGCTCATGGGAACTCTGAACCAACAACCAGGGAGCCTACATGGGACAGTTGAGTAGCTTGGTCTATAGTGGGACTCCAGGCAATGGGAAAGGGGCTGTCCCCGGTGCTTTGGCTCTTGGGAGCCTATTCCTCAGGCTCACACTCAGTGCAGGGGGAGATGCCTGGTCTTATGGCAGCTTGATATGCCATGCTGTGCTGATGCCCATGGGGGCTCCCCCTTTCTGAGCAAACAGGCAGGAGGGGTGGGTTGATGAGGGAGTGAGGGGGAAGCGGGAGACAGTGGGAGGCTATGGTCTGAATATAAAATAAATAATGATTAAATTTAAAAAAGAAAGTACTATGAGAAACCATGGCTTTCGCATGAATAGATGTGACAAATGCCTGCTGTCCTCACGCCTGTCTTTCTCATCTTTAAGACAGGGGTGACCCACACGGGGTTGTGGTAAGGGAGAGGCTGAGAATACAGACAGACAGTCCTGTGACACTCCTCAGTTGTCATTGGAATTCTAAAAATAAATAATAAAAATTGCAGACATGTTTCCACTGTTTAGCGCCCATCAGCTCATGCACAGGTGTTTCCATTGTAACACTGGTTTGAGCAACATAATGAGAGAGAGTGGTTTACCTCAGCTGAGCATTTTATGAAGAGGCCTGTGTGACCAATGTTCTGTAAGCACACCGGGTGAGCAGTGTTCCGTAAGCACACCACGTGAGCAGTGCTCTGTAAGCACACCACGTGAGCAGTGCTCTGTAAGCACACCACGTGAGCAGTGCTCCGTAAGCACACCGCGTGAGCAGTGTTCTGTAAGCAAGCACACCATGTGAACATTCAGGGATGCCATGGCAGTTAATTTGATGGTAATCTGAGGTATGAGTGGGAGGAGTTTTCTAGATTAAGTTAATTAAAGTGGGAAGGTCTACTCTAAGTGTCAGCAGCACCATTCCATGAGAGGGGCTTCCAGACTGGACCAAAAGGAAAAAGGGCACACCAGCATTGATCCTGTCATGCTTCCTGTGAATTCAATGTGACCACCCCTGCAGATGCCGCCTGCCATCCCTGCCTTCACAGATTGTACCTTCAAGCCATGAGCTTTCCCCGAGGCTGCTTTGTCAGATATTTCTCACAGTGACAAGGAAAACAGCTAACAACCCTGCCAGCTCATCTCATATCTCATCCTGTGATGTCCTGATGCTTCCTAGGGACAATCTCAGAAGAGAAGAAAGCACTACTCACGCTCTGGCTTCAACTGTCCGAGGATGGAGTTCTCGCCTCTGCACATGGTTCTGAAAACATTTGGAAAGGCATAGTTACGGAGGGTCCGGCAACCAAGTCTAACAGCAATGCCTGGAGATGTAACCCGAACCCAAGCAAATGGGACAAGCGCTCTCCTGAGACAACTCTGTGCCCATTTTCAGAAGTTAAAACCCCAGCAGGATTTTTTTTTGGAATGTTACTGAAAAGACACAGTTATTTTGATGAGAGTCAATGGGAGAGCTATAAAACTGAGATCAGAGTTCAGAAAGAGAGATGGGCTGTGAATGAACTTTCCCTTAGAAAAATTTGTGACAGCAAAGATTTAGGAGTCTTCATGAGAGCATTTATAAAATCATCCTACGTTCTGAGGTGAAAAGGGCAGACTCCTGTCAGAACATCAAGAAGTAAGCAGACTATTACAAAGTTTAAATTTATTATAAAGTCTAAATTATTATTAAAAAAAACAACCCTTAGACTGGGTTATTTCCATCAAGTCAGCAAAAAAAAAAAAAAAAAAAAAAACCCTATAACTGTGAAAAACCAAGCTTGAAATAACCAGCTCTGCTGAAGAGTTCTGCCCCCCCAAGACTGTTAAATATGGAGGCCTCTAAATAGTGGGAAAGCCAGGAGCCCCAAAGCCGTCCCTCCCCCGAAGCTATCACAGTCAGAGACAGGGAGACATTTTCTTCAGTGGTGTAGCCGTGGGAAGACACTCAAGATCCCACAAACCACCTGTCATGTAGGCTACTACTGCACAGAACTCTAGTGGAGCTCACTGGAGAGAGGAGGGGGAGAGAGGAGGGGGAGAGGGGAGGGGGGAGAGAGAGATGGGGAGGGAGAGGTAAAGACTAGGGGAACAAGGTAAGGGATGGCCTGAAGGAGAGGGGGACCAAAGAGCAAATATGATTAAAATCGTAAGCCTGTAAGAAAATGTTATAATGAAAATTCATTTATTTATACTAATTACTAGATTAATTAGTATATGCTAATAAAAACTTTAAAAATAAAAATAGAAAATACTTGAGCTGGATGCTAATAAAAATGTGTATTAAAAAGGAAAAAATCAAAGTTCTATGTTCCATCTGCCTACTGTGTGAATGTAATTAAATTAGAAAGACTGCTATTCCCCAAGCCTACACCAGCAAATAGAGATGCTTTTGCATAAGAAAAGGTTCCATTTGCTGAACAACAGCCAAATGTGCATTTCATCCAGCTGGTTCAAAAATCAAAAACAGTCATCGGAAATTGTCAGGAGCCATTTCCCCCCAATCATTACAGGAACCATCACCCTGGGGAGTCTGCAGAGAACCTCACACCCATAGTTATGTTCTATTGACAAAACCTACCCCTCACCCAATTAACTGCTAATCTTAGCGGAACCCGCCTCACATTCCAGCTATCCAGGGAACCAGGTGTGGCAACTTGTGACTTCCTGGCCTACGTGACGCGGAACCACGCGGCAAGATCCAGTGCCCTGCCCCCCATTCCTTACCATATATAAACTGTAACCCGTCCCTAATAAACGGAGGCTTTGACAAAACTGCTTGGCCTCCTTCTTCTGTCTTAGCTCATTCCCTTCCAGGTAGCGCCCCTCCGAGACCCTGGA